>NC_041386.1:438287752-438291783 GCF_002162155.2 Triticum dicoccoides
TGCCCCTCTATACCGTTGCTCGCCGTGGCCGAAGCCAAAGCTCGCCGTAATCGCGCTCGATTCCCGCGGTCGTCGTGCCCGGGCCACACCCTGCTCGTCCAGGACGCACCCTCGGCCGCCCCGCGAGGACCCGTTGCGGCCCAGCGCCGCGCCGGCAGCGCCCACACGCCCCTGCCCGCAACCCACATGCGCGCATGGTCTCACGGCCACCGTTGCCCTGCTACTGCGTGCGGTCACAGCTGCTGCTGCCTGCAACACGCCCTGTGCCCGTCTCCGCCTAGTGCTCCCCGTCCACGCTCGCGCCCTCATAACCCCGCCGCCGCTGCGCCCGACCACGCCCGCCGGCGGCTGCCTCTGCCACCTTACGCTCTCTCGCCCGCTGCCACCGGCAAACGCAACCCGCAACGCCCGGCAGCCCTCCCGCGCCGCTCGCCCCACTGTGCTCGCAGTCACGCCTGCCACCGGACGCCGGTGCCACACCCACTCGAGTCCCCGCCTCCGCCCATTGTTGCTTTGGCAACCACCGTCGTCCGTGGCTCCCCCGGTCCCCCGTGCCCACCGTTCCTCCCACTACCTCGTGCACGCCGGCGGCCATCTCAAGCGCCTCGCACACTGGTGCCAGGCCGTGCCCCGCTCTCCCGCCGCTCACAACTGCTCCGGCCGGCCGCTATTGGCCATGGCCTCGCCGTCCTCTATAGGAGCGCGGGCTCAGCCGAGCTGGTAATGGGGATTAGCCCCTGTTCTTTTTGTTTTTTTATTACTTAGAGTTGGCCTAATGATAGGTGGCCCCCACCACCACTATTAGTCAATTAACTAATATCTAAATTTCATTAAGTTAATAGACACTGACAGCTCGGCCCCACATTTTAATTAGATTAATTAGAATCATTTATCAGTTCAATCAATGACAGATGGGTCCCACAGGGGCCTTGACCAGTCAACATTGACCAGTCAACTGCTGACTAGGCAGTTAACCGGGCCCTCTGTCAGCCCCACACAGCTGCGGGCTAGGTGTACTTTTGGGTACACTTAGCATTTCTGGTATATTTTTGGAATATTAATAATTTCAATAAATTGTTTAAAACTTTGAAAAATTCATAATAAATAAACCGTAGCTCGGATGAAAAAGTTTTATATATAAACGTTGCTCAAAACGACGAGACGAATCCGAATACGCAGTTCGTTTGTCTGCCGCACGTCCCTAGCATAGCGAACGTGCAACAACCCACCTCTGTTTCGTCTGTCTGAAAATGCCAAACACAGGGAATACATTCCCGGATGTTTCCCCCCCTTCACCGGTATCACCTGTCCCTACGTTAGGTCACCCCTAGCACAATGTAATGCCGCATCTTGCTTTTTATTACATTGATTGCTCTGTTATTTATTGTGTTCCCCCTCCATTACTAATTTCCGGTAGACTCCGAGACCGCTGCCAAAGTCCGTGTGTTTGACTACATCGAAGATGACCCCTCCTTCTTGCCAGAGCAACCAGGCAAGCCCTCCCTTGATCATCAGATATCGCCTAATCTCTCTCTACTGCTTGCATTAGAGTAGTGTAGCATGTTACTGCTTTCCGTTAATCCTATTCTGATGCATAGCCTGTCATTGTTGCTACAACTGTTGATACCTTACCGGCAATCCTAAATGCTTAGTATAGGATGCTAGAATATCACTAGTGGCCCTACATTCTTGCCAGTCTGCCATGCTATACTATCGGGCCGTGATCACGTCGGGTCTTGATCATGGATATATATACTATACATACATATTATACATGTTGTGACTAAAGTCGGGTCGGCTCGTTGAGTACCCGCAAGAGATTCCAATGTTGGGGGATGAAGGGGCAGGTGGTTCCACCCAGGTAGTGGTAGGCCTAGATTCCCGATGACCCCTGACTATTACTTTGTGGCAAAGCGACAGGGCAGGCGGAGACCACCAAGGTGAGAGGTGGGCCTGGCCCTGGTTGGTGTTCGTGGTTATTTCAAAATAACACGCTTAACGAGATCTGGGTATTTGATTTGAGTCTGGCTACTGGCCTATACGCACTAACCAACTGATGACCCACAAGTATAGGGGATCTATCATAGTCCTTTCGATAAGTAAGAGTGTCGAACCCAACGAGGAGCAGAAGGAAATGATAAGCGGTTTTCAGCAAGGTATTCTCTGCAAGTACTGAAATAAGTGGTAACAGATAGTTTTGTGATAAGGTAAATTTTAACGAGCAACAAGTAACAAAAGTAAATAAAGTGCAGCAAGGTGGCACAATCCTTTTTGTAGAAAAGGACAAGCCGGAACAAACTCTTATATAAGGAAAAGCACTCCCGAGGACACATGGGAATATCGTCAAGCTAGTTTTCATCATGTTCATATGATTCGCGTTCGATACTTTGATAATTTGATATGTGGGTGGACCGGTGCTTGGGTTCTGTTCTTACTTGAACAAGCATCCCACTTATGATTAACCTCTATTGCAAGTATCCGCAACTACAACAAAAGTATTATGGTAAACCTAACCATAGCATGAAACATGTGGAAGCCCCTTACGAAGCAACGCATAAACTAGGGTTTAAGCTTCTGTCACTCTAGCAACCCATCATCTACTTATTACTTCCCAATGCCTTCCTCTAGGCCCAAATAATGGTGAAGTGTTATGTAGTCGACGTTCACATAACACCGCTAGAGGCTAGACAACATACATCTTATCAAAATATCAAACGAATACCAAATTCACATGACTACTAATAGCAAGACTTCTCCCTTGTCCTCAGGAACAAATGTAATTACTCACAAAGCATATTCATGTTCATAATCATAGGGGTAATAATATGCATATAGGATCTGAACATATGATCTTCCACCAAATAAACCAACTATAATCAACTACAAGGAGTAATCAACACTACTAGCAACCTACTAGCACCAATCCCGGACTTTGAGACAAGAATTGGATACAAGAGATGAACTAGGTTTTGGAGATGAGATGGTGCTGGTGAAGATGTTGATGGAGATTGCCCTCTCCCGATGAGAGGAGCATTGGTGATGACGATGGTGATGATTTCCCCCTCCCGGAGGGAAGTATCCCTGGCAGAACAGCTCTGTCGGAGCTCTAGATTGGTTCCGCCTCGTGGCGGAGGAGTCTCGTCCCGAAAAGTTCCTTCTGATTTTTTTCTCATCAAAAGACTAAATATAGCAGAAGATGGACGTCGGAGACCCACCAGGGGGGCCCACGAGGTAGGGTGGCGCACCCTAGGAGGGGGGAGCGCCCCTACCCTCGTGAGTAGGGTGTGGGCCCCCTGGCCTTCATCTTTGGCGAGGATTTTTCTTTATTTATTTTAAGATGTTCCATGGAGTTTTAGGACTTTTGGAGTTGCGCAGAATAGGTCTCTAATATTTGCTCCTTTTCTAGCCCAGAATTCCAGCTGCCGGCATTCTCCCTCCTTATGTAAACCTTGTAAAATAAGAGAAAATAGCCATAAGTATTGTGACATAAAGTGAAATAGCATTCCATAATGCAATAAATATCGATATAAAAGGATGATGCAAAATGGACGTATCAACTCCCCCAAGCTTAGACCTCGCTTGTCCTCAAGCGGAAAGCCAATAACAATAAATATGTCCTCATGTTCAGAGGTAGAGGCTTCGATAAAAATAAAACACGGACATGAAGGCATCATGATTATTCTCATAACAGCAACATATATAGATTTTGTCATATGATTACTTATGTTCAAGTGATGATCTATTCACAATGCAAAAGTACAAATCATAAACCTTATTGGGCTCCGACAAACTATAATCTCAGTCATTGAAGCAATTGCAATTTATCATAACCTCGGGAACAGTCTATGTCAGAGCTAAAAAGCAAGTCTACATACTCAACTATCATCTAGTCCTTCATAATTGCTAACACTCACGCAATACTTGTGGTTACGGAGTTTTAATCGGACACAGAGAAAGATAGGGGCTTATAGTTTTGCCCCACAACCTTTTACCTCAAGGGTAATGTTAACAATAATAATTCATGCTCCCCT
>NC_041386.1:438292350-438306727 GCF_002162155.2 Triticum dicoccoides
ATCATGTTCTTTCCAACATGCTGAGCTTTTCAAAGGATAAAATGAAAAAGGAAAGGTGAAGATCACCATGACTCTTGCATAAGGTAGAAGATAATAATAAAAGATAGGACCTTCGCAGAGGGAAGCAGAGGTTGCCATGCACTTTTATGGTTGGATGCACAAAATCTCAATGCGAAAGAACGTCACTTTATATTGCCTCTTGTGATATGAACCTTTATTATGCAGTCCGTCACTTTTATTACTTCCACATCACAAGATCGTATAAAGCTTATTTCTCCCACACCAATCAATCATACATATTTAGAGCATTTTTATTGCTTTGCACCGATGACAACTTACTTGAAGGATCTTACTCAATCCATAGGTAGATATGGTGGACTCTCATGGCAAAACTGGTTTAAGGGTATTTGGAAGCACAAGTAGTATTTCTACTTGGTGCTGAGAATTTGGCTAGCATGAGGGGGAAAGGCAAGCTCAACAAGTTAGAGGATCCATGACAACATACTTTATCTCAGATATAAGAAAGACATAACTCATTACGTTGTCTTCCTTGTCCAACATCAACCCTTTAGCATGTCATATTTTAATGAGTGCTCCCAATCATAAAAGATGTCAATGATAATAAATCTATATGTGAAAACCTCTCTTTCCTTATTACTTCCTATTAACTGCAATAATGACCAAAGCTATGTCTGCCAACTCCCAACAACTTTTAATCATCATACTCTTTCTATGTGAAGTCATTACTCTCAATAAGATCAATATGAACTTTTTGTTTCTTTTTATTCTTTTCTTCTTTCTTTTATTCACCCAAGATCATGGCAAAATAATCAAGCCCTTGACTCAACACTAATCTTTATTATATATAGCTCACGGACACGGTTACAAAGAAAGATCATAAAGCAAAACTCAAAACTAGATCATGCCATAAACTTTATTCTACTAGATCAAGATACTACTAATAGGATCGAACTAAGAAAAACGATAAAGATAGGAGTTGTGATGGTGATA
Organism: Triticum dicoccoides; assembly: GCF_002162155.2. Classification (NCBI taxonomy): domain Eukaryota; kingdom Viridiplantae; phylum Streptophyta; class Magnoliopsida; order Poales; family Poaceae; genus Triticum; species Triticum dicoccoides. The sequence continues at coordinate 438,293,362 of NC_041386.1, forward strand.
CGATACCAGGGCACCTCCCCCAAGCTTGGCAGTTGCCAAGGGGAGTGCCCATACCCATGTGATTATATCTCCTTTGTCGGTGAAGAAGGTGGAGGTGACGGATAATCGCACATCGAGCGTAAGAGGTCCTCCAGCTTGCGAATAATGCCCTTGAGTGTGACAATATGCTCCTTCAACAAAATATTTTCTTGTGTGAGATACTTGTTTTGTATACGAGCTAACTCAATCATCTTGAAAGCTTCGATCTTAGTTGGGGTAAGAAGGTTATGATCAAGTTGAAGGATGTCTTTTGCTGCCGGAGCTTGATCCTCCGTGGCCTTCTTGATCCTTTCATCCTTATTGACCCTCGTGGGTTCTTCCCTCTTCAGATCTATCTTCTTTAGCCAAGCATCGTTGTCACCATTGTTGGAGGAGGGATACGACATGATGCCTAGCCTAGAAAACCCTGACAGAAAACAGCTCGAAACAAGAACACAGGAGATTTGCGTGATACGGGAGTCAAAACCTTCGAGAGGTTATATAATGAATTTTTACCAACCAAAATACATATCGTGCAAGAAAACGGAGTCCGGAAGGCACATAAGGTGCTCACGAGGTAGGGGGCGCGCCCAGAGGGGTAGGGCGTGCCCACCACCCTCGTGGGGCCCTCGTGTCCTTCCCGGACTGCTACTTATTTTTTCTATTTTTCTAAATATTCCAAGACGGAGAAATATTGCCTTAAAAATTGTTTTGGGGTCGGTTTACTTACCGTACCACATACCTATTCCTTTTCGGAGTCTGAAATGTTCCGGAAAGTGTCCCTTATGTATTCCTCCGGGGTTACGGTTTCAATAATATTGGTTTCAACATTTATGGGATTGCGTGAGATTTAATGTTTGATTCTTTGACCGTTTACCACCTTCAGATTTGTGCCTTCGAAGTTGTTGACCTTTATGGTACCGGAACGATAGACCTCTTCGATAACATAGGGGCCTTCCCATTTAGAGAGAAGTTTTCCTGCAAAAAATCTTAAAAGAGAGTTGTATAGCAATACATAATCACCTACATTAAACTCATGCTTTTGTATCCTTTTGTCATGCCATCTTTTAACTTTTTCTTTAAACAACTTGGCATTTTCATAAGCTTGGGTTCTCCATTCGTCAGGTGAGCTAATATCAAATAACCTCATTTCACCGGGAAGTTTGAAATCATAGTTGAGCTCTTTAATAGCCCAATATGCCTTATGTTCTAGTTCGAGAGGTAAGTGACATGCTTTTCCATAAACCATTTTATACGGAGACATACCCATAGGATTTTTATATGCAGTTCTATAAGCCCATAATGCATCATCAAGTTTCCTAGACCAATTCTTTCTAGACCTATTAACAGTCTTTTGCAAAATTAATTTGAGCTCTCTATTGCTCAACTCTACTTGACCACTAGACTTTGGGTGATAAGGAGATGCAATTCTATGATTAACATCATACTTAGCAAGCATTTTACGGAAAGCACCATGAATAAAGTGTGAACCACCATCAGTCATTAAATATCTAGGGACTCCAAACCTCGGAAAAATAACTTCCTTAAGCATTTTAATAGAAGTGTTATGATCAGCGCTACTAGTTGGAATAGCTTCTACCCACTTAGTAACGTAATCAACATCAACTAAAATATGTGTGTATCCATTAGAGGCAGAAAAAGGTCCCATATAATCAAAGCCCCAAACATCAAACGGTTCAATAACAAGAGAATGATTCATAGGCATTTCTTGACGTCTACTAATATTACCAATTCTTTGACATTTATCACAAGACAAGACAAACTTACGGGCATCCTTGAAGAGAGTAGGCCAATAAAAACCAGATTGCAATACCTTATGTGCAGTTCTATCTCCAGCGTGGTGTCCTCCATAAGCCTCGGAATGACACTTGCGTAGGATCTGTTCCTGTTCATGCTCAGGTACACAACGTCTAATAACACCATCTACTCCTTCTTTATAAAGATGTGGGTCATCCCAAAAGTAATGTCTCAAGTCATAGAAAAACTTTTTCTTTTGCTGGTATGTGAAGCTAGGTGGTATAAACTTAGCAACTATATAATTAGCATAATCAGCATACCATGGAGTACTACGAGAAGTACTTATAACATTTAATTGTTCATCAGGAAAGCTATCATTAATAGGTAGTGGGTCATCAAGAACATTCTCTAACCTAGACAAGTTGTCTGCAACGGGGTTCTCAGCTCCCTTTCTATCAACAATATGCAAATCAAATTCTTGTAGCAAGAGAACCCATCTAATAAGTCTAGGTTTAGCATCTTTCTTTCCCATAAGGTATTTAATAGTAGCATGATCAGTGTGAATAGTTACTTTAGAATCAACAATATAAGGTCTGAACTTATCATAAGCAAATACAACTGCTAAAAGCTCTTTTTCAGTAGTAGCATAATTTCTTTGAGCATTGTCTAGAGTCTTACTAGCATAATGAATAACATTTAATTTCTTATCAACTCTTTGCCCTAGAACAGAACCTACAGCATAATCACTAGCATCACACATAATTTCAAAGGGTAAATTCCAATCAGGTGGCTAAACAACAGGTGAAGAGACTAATGCTTCCTTAAGTATTTCAAATGCTTCTACACAATCATCATCAAAGACAAATGGTATATCTTTTTGCAATAAATTAGTCAGAGGCCGAGAAATTTTTGAGAAGTCCTTAATGAACCTCCTGTAAAATCCGGCGTGACCAAGGAAACTTCTTATACCTTTGATGTCCTTGGGACATGGCATCTTTTCAATCGCATCAACCTTGGCTTTATCAACTTCAATACCTCTTCCAGAAACTTTATGCCCCAAGACAATACCTTCATTAACCATAAAGTGGCACTTTTCCCAATTCAAGACAAGATTAGTTTCTTCACATCTCTGCAAAACTCGATCAAGATTGCTCAAGCAATCATCAAAAGAGGAACCATAGACGGAAAAATCATCCATGAAAACCTCACAAATCTTTTCACAAAAGTCAGAGAATATAGCCATCATGCATCTTTGAAAGGTAGCAGGTGCATTACATAAACCAAAAGGCATACGTCTATAAAGGGCATGTAAAAGTAGTCTTTGATTGATCTCTAGCCGACACAGGTATTTGAGAGAAACCAGAATAACCATCTAGAAAGCAATAGTCTGTATGTTTGCATAATATTTCTAGCATTTGATCAATAAAAGGTAAGGGGTAATGATCTTTCTTAGTAGCTTTATTTAATTTGCGGAAATCGATTACCATCCTATAACATGTGATAATTCTTTGTGGAATAAATTCATCTTTATCATTAGGAACAACAGTAATACCTCCCTTCTTAGGGACACAATGGACAGGACTTACCCACTGACTATCAGCAACGGGATAAATTATACCTGCCTCCAGAAGCTTGAGTATTTCTTTTCTTACCACTTCTTTCATTTTAGGATTCAGATGTCGTTAAGGATCACAAACTGGTTTGGCATCTGCTTCCAAATTTATTTTATGTTGACATAGAGTGGGACTAATGCCCTTAAGATCATCAAGAGTATATCCAATAGCAGCACGATGCTTCTTCAGAGTTTTCAATAATCTTTCTTCTTCATGCTCTGAAAGGTTAGCACTAATAATAATAGGATATATCTTCTTTTCATCAAGATAAGCATATTTAAGATTATCAGGCAAAGGTTTAAGCTCAAACACGGGATCACCCTTGGGTGGAGGAGGATCCCCTAAAATTTCAACAGGCAAATTGTGTTGCAGCATAGGTTCCTGTTTAAAGAATACTTCATCTATTTCCCTTCTTTCATTCATGAACATATCATTTTCATGGTCTAGCAAATAGTGTTCTAAAGGATCACTAGGAGGTACGGCAATAGAAGCAAGACCAATAATCTCATCCTTACTTGCTAATTCTTCCTCACGATGTTGTTTACTAAATTTAGAGAAATTAAACTCATGAACCATATCATCCAAGCCAATAGTAACAACATTCTTTTCGCAATCTATCCTAGCATTAACAGTGTTCAAGAAGGGTCTACCAAATATAATGGTACAAAAGCTATCTTGCGGAGAAGTAAGAACAAGAAAATCATCAGGATATTTAGTTTTCACACACAAGACTTCAACATCTCTAACAATTCCCATCGCTGAAATAGTATCTCTATTGGCAAGTTTAATTGTGACATCAATATCTTCTAATTCAGCAGGTGCAATTTCATGCTTGATTTCTTTATACAAGTCATAAGGTATAACACTAGCACTAGCACCCATATCACATAAGCCATGATAACAATGATCTCCTATTTTAACAGAAATAACAGGCATGCCTACCACAGGTCTATGTTTATCTTTAGCACAAGGTTTAGCAATTCTAGCAGTTTCACCTTCGAACTGAATAACATGCCCATCAATATTATCAGACAAGAGATCTTTAACAATAGCAATATTAGGTTCTACTTTAACTTGCTCAGGAGGTGTATAAGTTCTAATATTGCTTTTACGAACAACAGTTGAAGCTTTAGCATGAACCTTTACTCTAACAGGGAAAGGTGGTTTCTCAACATAAGAAGTAGGAACAATAGGATCATTATAAGTGACAGTCTTTTCTTCAACTTTAATAGGTGCAGCTACTTTTACTTCTATGGGAGGATGATATTTAAACCACTTCTCCTTAGGGAGATCAACATAAGTAGCAAAAGATTCACAGAAAGAAGCTACTATCTCAGAGTCAAGTCCATATTTAGTGCTAAACTTACGGAAAATATCGGTGTCCATAAAAGATTTAACACAATCAAACTTAGGTGTCATACCTGACTCCTTACCTTCGTCGAGGTCCCAATCTTCAGAGTTGCATTTAATTCTATCCAATAAATTCTATCTAAATTCAATAGTCTTCATCATAAAAGAGCCAGCACAAGAAGTATCGAGCATGGTTTGATTATTATGAGAAAGTCGAGCATAAAAACTTTGCATAATTATTTCTCTCGAGAGCTCATGATTGGGGCATGAATATAACATTGATTTAAGCCTCCCCCAAGCTTGAGCGATGCTTTCTCCTTCGGAGGCCAGAAATTATATATATAATTGCGATCACGATGAACAAGATGCATAGGGTAATACTTTTGATGAAATTCCAATTTCAATCTTTTATAGTTCCATGATCTCATATCATCACATAGCCTATACCATATCAATGCGTCTCCCTTCAAAGATAAAGGGAAGACCTTCTTCTTAGCAACATCATCGGGTCACCTGCAAGCTTAAATAATCCACAATCTTCATCCACATATATTAAGTGCTCATCAGGATGCTTTGTTCCATCTCCTGTAAAAGGGTTAGCTAGCAGTTTTTCCATCATACCCGAAGGAAATTCAAAAGGAGTTTCATTTTCAATAGGTTCAGTAGGTTGAGGAGCAACTCTTTGCTCTACTGGACGGGGTGAAGATACCCCGAACAAGACCCTTAGAGAATTACTTTCCATAGTAGCAAGTGACAGTAAATTTCAGCACACTATATAAAATTTTCCTTACCAAATTCCACCTACCAAAGGTGCTACACTCCCCGGCAACGGTGCCAGAAAAGAGTCTTGATGACCCACAAGTATAGGGGATCTATCATAGTCCTTTCGATAAGTAAGAGTGTCGAACCCAGCGAGGAGCAGAAGGAAATGATAAGCGGTTTTCAGCAAGGTATTCTCTGCAAGTACTGAAATAAGTGGTAACAGATAGTTTTGTGATAAGGTAAATTGTAACGAGCAACAAGTAACAAAAGTAAATAAAGTGCAGCAAGGTGGCCCAATCCTTTTTGTAGCAAAGGACAAGCCGGAACAAACTCTTATATAAGGAAAAGCGCTCCCGAGGGCACATGGGAATATCGTCAAGCTAGTTTTCATCACGTTCATATGATTCGTGTTCGATACTTTGATAATTTTATATGTAGGTGGACCGGTGCTTGGGTTCTATTCTTACTTGAACAAGCATCCCACTTATGATTAACCTCTATTGCAAGAATCCGCAACTACAACAAAAGTATTAAGGTAAACCTAACCATAGCATGAAACATGTGGATCCAAATCAGCCCCTTACGAAGCAACGCATAAACTAGGGTATAAACTTCTGTCACTCTAGCAACCCATCATCTACTTATTACTTCCCAATGCCTTCCTCTAGGCCCAAATAATGGTGAAGTGTTATGTAGTCGACGTTCACATAACACCACTAGAGGCTAGACAACATACATCTTATAAAAATATCAAACGAATACCAAATTCACATGACTACTAATAGCAAGACTTCTCCCTTGTCCTCAGGAACAAACATAATTACTCCCAAAGCATATTCATGTTCATAATCAGAGGGGTAATAATATGCATATAGGATCTGAACATATGATCTTCCACCAAATAAACCAACTAGCATCAACTACAAGGAGTAATCAACACTACTAGCAACCTACTAGCACCAATCCCGGACTTTGAGACAAGAATTAGATACAAGAGATGAACTAGGGTTTGGAGATGAGATGGTTTTGGTGAAGATGTTGATGGAGATTTCCCTCTCCCGATGAGAGGAGCGTTGGTGATGACGATGGTGATGATTTCCCCCTCCCGGAGGGAAGTATCCTTGGCAGAACAGCTCTGCCGGAGATCTAGATTGGTTCTGCCAAGGTTCCGCCTCGTGGCGGCGGAGTCTCGTCCCAAAAAGTTCCTTCTAATTTTTTTCTCATCGAAAGACTTCACATAGCAGAAGATTGACGTCGGAGACCCACCAGGGGGCCCACGAGGTAGGGGCGCACCCTAGGAGGGGGGGCGCGACCCCGACCCTCGTGAGCAGGGTGTGGGCCCCCTGGCCTTCATCTTTGGCGAGGATTTTTCTTTATTTATTTTAAGATGTTCCGTGGAGTTTTAGGACTTTTGGAGTTGCGCAGAATAGGTCTCTAATATTTGCTCCTTTTCCAGCCCAGAATTCTAGCTGCCGGCATTCTCCCTCCTTATGTAAACCTTGTAAAATAAGAGAGAATAGCCATAAGCATTTAGACATAAAGTGAGATAACAGTCCATAATGCAATAAATATCGATATAAAAGCATGACGCAAAATGGACGTATCACCAACTACGCGGGAACAGTTACGGGCACTCGACGTCGTGGTATCAGCCGAAGCCTTCGTGACGTCAGCGACTGAGCGGCGCGCGCCGGGTTGGACCGCATAACGCAACTTCCTTTGTAATGGGGGTTGCTAGGTCTACTCATTGGCCGCGTACGCAACGTGCAGGTGTGCAATGGGTGATGGGCCCAGACCCCTGCGCCATAGGATTTAGAACGGCGTGTTGACCTCTCTGTTGTGCCTAGGTAGGGTTGCGACGTGTCGATCTTCCGAGGCCGGGCATGACCCACGAAAGTGTGTCCGGACAAAGGGGATCGAGCGTCTTGGGAAATGTGGTGCACCCCTGCAAGGAAGTTAATCTATTCGAATAGCCATGATCTTCGGTAATAGGACGACTTGGAGTCGTACCTTGACCTTATGACAACTAGAATCGGATACTTAACAAAACACAACCTTCCAAGTGCCAGATACAATGGGCGATCGCTCTCTCATAGGGCGACGAGGGGAGGATCATCGGTTAGGTTTATGCTATGCGATGTTACTTGGTGAACTTACCATCTACTCTCTTCTTCTTCTGCTAGATGGAGGTTACCAGAAGCGTAGTGTTTGAAAGGACTAGATATCCCCCTCTTATTCCGGCATTCTGCTGTTTAGTCCACATATGATACCCCCTTTTCCATCTGATACCAATGCATACATATGTAGTGTAGCTCCTTGCTTGCGAGTACTTTGGATGAGTACTCACGGTTGCTTTGCTCCCCCTTTTTTCCCCTTTCTATACTCGATTGCTGCGACCAGACGATGGAGCCCAGGAGCCAGACGCCACTGTCGATGATGACTACTACTAGTCGGGAGGTGCTTACTACTACGTGCAGCCAGCTGACGACGACCAGGAGTAATTTAGGAGGATCCCAGGTAGGAGGCATGCGCCTCTTTCGATCTGTATCCTAGTTTGTGCTAGCCTTCTTAAGGCAAACTTGTTTAACTTACGTCTGTACTCAGAAATTGTTGCTTCCGCTGACTCTTCTATGATCGAGCTCTTGTATTCGAGCCCCCGAGGCCCCTGGCTTGTAATATGATGCTTGTATGACTTATTTTATTTGTAGAGTTGTGTTGTGATATCTTCCCGCGAGTCCCTGATCTTGATCGTACACGTTTGTGTGTATTATTAGTGTATGGTCCAATCAGGGGCGTCACAAGTTGGTATCAGAGCCGACTGCCTGTAGGAATGCCCCTTCCACACTCCTTGGCCGAAGTCGAGTCTAGGCATTACAAAACTTTTACTAACATGGCTGTGTGCCTTACGGGCCCACGTCGCCATTTGGTGGTATTAAGATCTTTTATTCCTTGTCTATACTCTGGGACTCTGATCTCTCTTCTTTTCGGGTTAAATGATTTTTCTAATTCTAACTCTGGGATCTCGTAACCACTTCCTTCCGGAGAGCCCCTTCATTCCAGATGGCCGAATGCTTCACGAGAAGATTTCGAAGATGCTATTCGATGTTTTCCTGAAACACTTGTGCCGACCGCCTTGGAAAATTTCCTACCACCATTATATCCTTATGGATGACTACATATACTTGACATTCTTACATTTAACCCCATTGATCTTGTTATTACAAGATACCCCAAAATACGCGTTGTTGTTCCGAGAATCCTTGTTCCTACTGCCTTGTAGTTCCTTGTCACCTGAATACACCTACAAATTAATCCTCACACACATCGAGGATTTGTTTCTCCCCAGTTGTTCATGTGTTTCACCGAAGACTTTGAAATACTATTTGATCTTCCGAAAATCCTCAGCAGCTTATTGCTCTTGAAATTATTGCTTGCTTGCATTATGGTTAATCCCATAAGTATAGTAATCTTGTGGGCATCCTTTGTCACTATCATCTTGAGTCCATCGATTCAATAAATTACGAATGCTTGCAATCCTCAACCAGATCCTAGAATTCATCCTTCCGGCTCAGACGCCATTTTAAACATAAGCTGGATCTCGACCAACCAAATTGCCATCGATTGTGCCCCTAAGGCTATTCAACTTATCCATCCCTAATCAGAACATTGCTTCGGATCCCTTGTCTTGGAATTAATAATCCTTTGCATTTGAGCTTTGAGTTAGTCAGTTGTTTCTATAATCTGACCTCATGGTATTCTTTCTTCCTCTGGTTGAGTACCGATGCTCACATCAGATCCCTTGTGGACCACCAGACCCTTTGTCGGATTTTATCCGACCATGTCCTTCATATTCAAATAACCTTGTGAGCCTTTCCACGGATATATAAAGCCTTTGGTAAATTATATCCTCTGCTTTCTGAACCATGCTCTGTTTTTGAGCTGGTGGTATTTACTATTGAAGCTTGTGGTATACGTTTCCATGATACCCTGACGGGTTGAACCTATGCCTTCCTTAATATGTGTGAACTCGAAAGTTTTCACGAGTCTTACTCTTCTGGTATTTTGCTAGATAAAATTTCAACACTACAACTTTTTCGAAAGTGAGAGGTGATTGGAAGGTTATACATTGAAGAAGTGGGAGTCGACCTTGAACTTTGTGTTCATACCCATGGACACAATGTAGATCCTACCATAGAAGCTTCTGGTAATAATAACTATTTTGTTGATATTATATCATTTGGTATCTGTGAATTGATCCCATGCAATCGTGGATCCGACCATATTTTCTCTTTGATCCCATTTCTCGGACAAGTTAAAGCACTTGTCTTTTGCAAGTCAATACACTAGTCCAACCTCTACTTGATCTACTGTCGAGTATTACCCTCTGGTATCTCAAGATTATCTTTGAACTGCATAACTTCTTGTGAGTTCTTCATCAAGTACTACATTCTCATTGATTACAATTTTTAATGGACTCTGAGTTATTAAACACTCAAAGACACCGATAACTGAACCGAGTCTGCACTACGGTTCAACACCTCTTAGCAATCTTCTTTACTTGCGAGTTTGTACTCGATCCCGTCATCCCAAGCCTGATCGGCTATATCAGTATCGTGCTGATCTTAACTGTGCTACTTGGTCCTTATTTCTGGAGCACCACTTTCGGCGATGAGCTAAGCTTAAGTCAATCTTCCTTGTCTTGTCGTTTCACCTCGAACAACAAGCTTGATTCCAAGTTGGTGTCGTATTCATGGTTCCAATAATCTTTCTCTTTGCATTAGTCATGTTGCTTGATGTAGCCGTTGTTCAATTGCTTCATCGTGGAGCCTCTCGACAAAATTTGTCATGATCATCCTCAGCATTCTGAGCTCTTCCAGAATATCAATTGAATTCATGATGAGAAATACCATCCTTGCCCTCGATGATTTGTGTAATCATCGACCACTTTATTGCCTTCCGTTCAACACAAACTTGTTCGTGTTTCATGTTATACCTTGAGATCCTTCTATCCAGCATTTGTTCTTTACCTTGGAGTATTACCATCTGTTATGTTAAGAATTTCGTGAGAATTTCACAACCTCTTAAGAAATTCTTGATGTCGTGAGGCTTCTCGCCATCACCATTCTTTCTTGCCCCCGTGTTGAGTGAACTCTTTTGTGAGAATTTAATATCTCTAGCAACCCTATCATTTCAAAGTGAATGGCCGGTAGTTTCGTTATCGAGTCACCATTGTAACATTGATCATGCAACCCAGCCCATATTTTGGGAGCACCTTTCAATCAAATGATTGATTATGTATGTTTTTTCTCCAGCATACCTCATTATATCATTTGATTTGACAAATGTCATCTCCTTGTTCACATGATTGTGGAAACCCACATTTTTCGAAATCTGGAGGAATGGTCGTTGAGCCATCAGCCACCTCCTCATCCTCTCCTTGGTTTAATGATGAACTCTTGTTTCGAAACTCGCTTCCATAGTTCATTTCCAAGAATCTTACAATGTCATCTCGTCAATGTGTGTTACACCTATTCTTCTAAGGCACCCTGAGTCTGAGGTATCCTAACACCGACCAGATCTGAATCTCGGACAGATATGATGGTTGGAATATATTTCCAAGGGTAATAACAATGTTCTTTCATGACCCGGTAAGGTGATGTCATGCCCAGCACACCTGGCCGGAGGACCTACTGTTATAGTTTCCTTTTTAGAAAGGTTAGCAATTCTTCCATGAGGAAATCGTAAGACTTATTCTATAAGTTGTTCCTGATGGATCATTTGTGCGTCCAAATTCTAACCCTTACTTGATGGCTATGTCAATGCTATCTCGAAGCATGTCTATGGTACTCCGATTTTTAATAAAATCATTTGAAGCTCAATGCTAAATATTTCTTGCTCAGTTACCCCAAACATCGTTGTATGGGCAATGTCATGATATTTCTCTCCCCTTTTCTAAAGGGTTTTCTATGTTATATCCTATCATGGATATCATGCTGTGCTTGTCCTTGGGAAGGATATACCCCTGAAATATGTGTTTAAACACATTTTCCTTTCCATTGTTCTGTTTAATATGATAATCATATTTTCCTTTCCATTTGTTGGGTTAATGTTTCTTGTGATCTATATGAGCTAAGCAGTAATAATTCACTGCTTATGGAAACACCTCGGTGTACAACTCTGTCAGTGAGACCCTGTTTCTACTTTTGATGACTTCCGGTAACCGCGATGGACGAGAACTTTGCCTATTGGTCCACCTCGTGCAACGAGCAGGAAAATGGTCCTCTTCGTCCCTCCCCTTGGTACCGATGTTGTTGCCGACATAACTGACGGGCTATCCTCTGACATGCCTTGCTTACATGATCGTGCAAGACGTCACCGACCTTCCTACTTTTAACCCACATGGTGGACCCATAACCCACAGTTCCACAGGAACGAAACCTGACTCTCCTGTACATCCCTGCTTCAAAGTTATCCCTTATGCTTGGCTTCGTAGGTAATTCGTGAGCCACCTTCCTAGTGATTAATTCTGGTATTAAACACAATACTTATTCTCGTTTCTTTGAACCCCTTTTGTGCCCTGTAAAAGGCATAGAACGATTGCCTGCCCGCTCGAAACTTCCCATGATACCTCCTTACTTTGCTCTCGATATTTTCTTAAGGTTTCAATTCGAGGGTTACTTTTTGGCACCTTCCCCGATGTTATCTGCCAGATAGTCAACCTTGTAAGGTCCGTTCTTCCGAAGTTACCCCTTGTCCTTTCGTAAGTACGATGAAATTTCCGAATAAAGGATGATGACTTCATCATGATGACCTGAAGCAGTGGAATGAAGACATCAATGAAATGGATCGATCTCTTCGAGAAGAGCAACCAAGACCGAGAAGATTCGTTAGAATTTCCTAACCAGATCTTTCCCCCTTACTACACCTCTTAAATCTCGGGACGAGATTTCTTGTAGTGGAGTAGATTTGTGACACCCCGATAGTTAAGCTACAGTAAACCCCTGTTAATGATGCTAGGTCATTGTAATTAAAATTTTGCTAAACCTCACTCGTTTCAAAATTAGTTCAAATACAAATTCGAATAACAAGTCAAAGTATAGTTTCATAAAATAGTGAATTAAAAATGTTCATTAGGTTGTAAATATTCACTAAGGAATTACCATGTAGAAACCAACATCATTTGAATCACAGATAAAACCCTAGGAAATTAATAAGTGCTCCAACAGTAAATAAAATGGCCTTTGAAAAATTATTAGTTATTTATTTAACTCCAATTACCTCCAAACTTTATGTGCCACTCCAAAATATTGTGCTTGAATTATGTGCCAAATTTCATGTTTAACAAAATTCATTTGCCTTGCTAATAAAAAGAAAACAGTAGTTAAACTAAAACAGAAATAAAAGAAAAGGAAAAGGGGAAAACTTGCTACTGTAGCAATGGGCTCTACCCGCTACAGTAAACGGCCCAGCCCACTACCAGGACCTTTTCCTTCGACCTCTGTACAGAGGGAACAAAGGCCATGGCGTGGCTCACGCACGCGCGTCCGTGCCGCGGATGTCGCCGTGTCAAGCATCCGGCGAACCCCCGCGAGGATAAGACCGCCCCTGACCTCATTGGCGAACCCTAGATTGATCTTTCCCTCTCCTCTCATCACTCTCTTCGACCTCGAGGTGCCCATGGCCGCTGTGCCGTCGTTCGCATAGCCACCATGCTCCCCTCGCCGCATCTTCGTGTATAGAAGAACCGCAGTCATCGTCTACGTCTCCTGCTACACCGACTCGACGTCGGGGAGCCTTGCAACGACGGGATTGACCCCTTCTCCAACCTCTGGCCACCACCCATCACCGCTCCGATTCGTTACCTC
>NC_041386.1:438307356-438354757 GCF_002162155.2 Triticum dicoccoides
CCCCGGACCTCACCATCGAGCTCGTGGTGAGCCTCCAGTCCGCTTATTGCTCTTCACGGTCTCGATCCGTGCCCCTCTGTACTGTTGCTCGCCGTGGCCGAAGCCGAAGCTCGCCGTAATCGCGCTCGATTCCCGCGGTCGTCGTGCCCGGGCCACACCCTGCTCGTCCCGGCCGCACCCTCAGCCGCCCCGCGAGGACCCGTTGCGGCCCAGCGCCGCGCCGGCAGCGCCGACACACCCCTGCCCGCAATCCACATGCGCGCATGGCCTCGCGGCCACCGCTGCCCTGCTACTGCGTGCGGTCACGGCTGCTGCTGCCTGCAACAGGCCCTGTGCCCGTCTCGGCCTAGTGCTCCCCGGCCACGCTCGCACCCTCATAACCCCGCCGCCGCTGCGCCCGACCACGCCCGCCGGTGGCTGCCTCTGCCGCCTTGCGCTTTCTCGCGCCGCTGCCACCGGCGAACGCAACCCGCCGCGCCCGGCAGCCCTCCCGCGCCGCTCGCCCCACTGTGCTCGCGGTCACGCCCGCCACCGGACGCCGGTGCCGCACCCGCCGGAGTCTCCGCCTCCGCCCGCTATTGCTTCGGCAACCGCCGTCGTCCGCGGCTCCCGCGGTCCCCCCGCGCCCACCGTTCCTTCCACTACCTCGGGCACGCCGGCGGGCTTCTCGAGCGCCGCGCACCGGTGCCAGGCCGTGCCCCGCTCTCCCGCCCCTCACAACTGCTCCGGCCGGCCGCTGTTGGCCATGGCCTCGCCGTCCTCTAGAGGTGCGCGGGCTCAGCCGAGCTGGTAATGAGGATTAGCCCCTGTTCTTTTTGTTTTTTTATTACTTAAAGTTGGCCTAATGATAGGTGGCCCCCACCCCCACTATTAGTCAATTAACTAATATCTAAATTTCATTAAGTTAATAGACACTGACAGCTCGACCCCATGTTTTAATTAGATTAATTAGAATCATTTATAAGTTCAGTCAATGACATATGGGTCCAACAGGGGCCTTGACCAGTCAACATTGACCAGTCAACTGCTGACTAGGCAGTTGACCGGGCCCTCTGTCAGCCCCACACAGCTGCGGGCTAGGTGTACTTTTGGTACACTTAGCATTTCTGCTATATTTTGGGAATATTAATAATTTCAATAAATTGTTTAAAACTTTGAAAAATTCATAATAAACCGTAGCTCGGATGAAAAAGTTTTATATATGAAAGTTGCTCAGAACGACGAGACAAATCTGAATACGTAGTCCGTTTGTTTGTCGCACATCCCTAGCATAGCGAACGTGCAACAACCCACCTCCATTTCGTCTGTCCAAAAATGCTAAACACCGGGAATACTTTCCCTGATGTTTCCCCCCTTCACCGGTATCACCTGTCCTTACGTTAGGTCACCCCTAGCACAATGTAATGTCGCATCTTGCTTTTGATTACAATGATTGCTCCATTATTTGTTGTGTTCCCCCTCCGTTACTTATTTCCGGTAGACTCCGAGACCGCTGCCGAAGTCCGTGTGTTCGACTACATCGAAGATGACCCCTCCTTCTTGCCAGAGCAACCAGGCAAGCCCCCCTTGATCACCAGATATCGCCCAATCTCTCTCTATTGCTTGCATTAGAGTAGTGTAGCATGTTACTGCTTTTCGTTAATCCTATTCTGATGCATAGCCTGTCATTGTTGCTACAACTGTTGATACCTTACCGGCAATCCTAAATGCTTAGTATATGATGCTAGAATATCATTAGTGGCCCTGCATTCTTGCCAGTCTGACATGCTATACTATCGGGCCATGATCACGTCGGGTGTTGATCATGGATATATACTATACATACATACTATACATGTTGTGACTAAAGTCGGGTCGGCTCGTTGAGTACCCGCAAGTGATTCCAATATTGGGGGCTAAAGGGGCAGGTGGTTCCACCCAGGTAGTGGTGGGCCTAGGTTCCCGACGGCCCCCGACTGTTACTTTGTGGCGAAGCGACAGGGCAGGTGGAGACCACCTAGGTGAGAGGTGGGCCTGGCCCTGGTCGGCATTCGCGGTTATTCCAAAATAACACGCTTAACGAGATCTGGGTATTTGATCTGAGTCTGGCTACTGGCCTATAAGCACTAACCAACTACGCGGGAACAGTTATGGGCACTCGACGTCGTGGTATCAGCTGAAGCCTTCGTGACGTCAGCGACTGAGCAGCGCGCGCCGGGTTGGACCGCTTAACGCAACTTCCTTTGTAATGGGGGTTGCTAGGTCTGCTCACCGGCCGTGTATGCAACATGCAGGTGTGCAATGGGTGATGGGCCCAGACCCCTGCGCCATAGGATTTAGACCGGCGTGCTGACCTCTCTGTTGTGCCTAGGTAGGGCTGCAACGTGTCGATCTTCCGAGGCCGGGCATGACCCACGAAAGTGTGTCCGGACAAAGGGGATCGAGCGTCTTGGGAAATGTGGTGCACCCCTGCAGGGAAGTTAATCTATTCGAATAGCCGTGATCTTCGGTAACAGGACGACTTGGAGTTGTACCTTGACCTTATGACAACTAGAATCGGATACTTAATAAAACACAACCTTCCAAGTGCCAGATACAACCGGTGATCGCTCTCTCACAGGGCGACGAGGGGAGGATCATCGCTTAGGTTTATGCTATGCGATGTTACTTGGTGAACTTACCATCTACTCTCTTCTTCTGCTGCAAGATGGAGGTTACCAGAAGCGTAGTCTTCGAAAGGACTAGATATCCCCCTCTTATTTCGGCATTCTGCAATTCAGTCCACATATGATACCCCCTTTTCCATCTGATACCTATGCATACATATGTAGTGTAGCTCCTTGCTTGAGAGTACTTTGGATGAGTACTCACGGTTGCTTTGCTCCACCTTTTCCCCCTTTCTATACTCGATTGCTGTGACTAGACGATGGAGCCCAGGAGCGAGACGCCACTGTCGATGATGACTACTACTACTCGGGAGGTGCCTACTACTACGTGCAGCCCACTAATGATGACCATGAGTAGTTTAGGAGGATCCCAGGTAGGAGGCCTGCGCCTCTTTCGATCTGTATCCCAGTTTGTGCTAGCCTTCTTAAGGAAAACTTGTTTAACTTATGTCTATACTCAGATATTGTTGCTTCCCCTGACTCGTCCATGATCAAGCTCTTGTATTCGAGCCCCCGAGGCCCCTGGCTTGTAATATGATGCTTGTATGACTTATTTTATTTGTAGAGTTGTGTTGTGATATCTTCCCGTGAGTCCCTGATCTTGATCGTACACGTTTGCATGTATTATTAGTGTATGGTCAAATCGGGGGCATCAAAAGTTGGTATTAGAGCCGACTGCCTGTAGGAATCCCCCTTTCACACTCCTTGTCCGAAGTCGATTCTAGGCATTACAAAACTTTTACTAACATGGTTGTGTGCCTTACGGGCCCACGTCGCCATTTGGTGGTATTAGGATCTTTTATTCCTCGTCTATACTCTGGGACTCTGATCTCTCTTCTTTTCGGGTTAAATGATTTTTCTAATTCTAACTCTAGGATCTCGTAACCACTTCCTGCCGGAGAGCCCCTTCATTCTAGATGGTCGAATGCTTCACGAGAAGATTTCAAAGATGCTATTCGATGTTTTCCTGAGACACTTGTGCCGACCGCCTTGGCAAATTTCCTACCACCGTTATATCCTTATGGATGACTACATATACTTGACATTCTTACATTCAACCCCATTGATCTTGTTGTTACAAGATACCCCAAAATACTCGTTGTTGTTCCAAGAATCCTTGTGCCTACTGCCTTGCAGTTCCTTGTCACCTGAATACACCTACAAATTAATCCTCACACACATCGAGGATTTGTTTCTCCCCAGTTGTTCATGTGTTTCACCGAAGACTTTGAAATACTATTTGATCTTCCGAAAATCCTCAGCAGCTTATTGCTCTTGAAATTATTGCTTGCTTGCATTATGGTTAATCCCATAATTATAGTAATCTTTTGGGCATCCTTTGTCGCTATCATCTTGAGTCCATCGATTCAATAAATTACGAATGCTCGCAATCCTCAACCAGATCCTAGAATTCATCCTTCCGGCTCATATGCCATTTTAAACATAAGCTGGATCTCGACCAACCAAACTGCCATCGATTGTGCCCCTAAGGCTATTCAACTTATCCATCCCTAATCAGAACATTGCTTCGGATCGCTTGTCTTGGAATTCATAATCCTTTGCATTTGAGCTTTGAGTTAGTCAATTGTTTCTATAATCTGACCTCCCGGCATTCTTTCTTCCTCTGGTTGCGTACAGATGCTCACATCAGATCCCTTGTGGACCACCAGACCCTTTGTCAGATTTTATCCGACCATGTCCTTCATATTCAAATAACCTTGTGAGCCTTTCCACAGATATATAAAGCCTTTGGTAAATTATATCCTCTGCTTTCTCAACCATGCTCTGTTTTTGAGCTGGTGGTATTTACTATTGAAGCTTGTGGTATATGTTTCCATGATACCCTGACGGGTTGAACCTATGCCTTCCTTAATATGTGTGAACTCGAAAGTTTTCACGAGTCATACTCTTCTGGTATTTTGCTAGATAAAATTTCAACACTACAACTTCTTCGAAAGTGAGAGGTGAATGGAAGGTTATACATTGAAGAAGTGGGAGTCGACCTTGAACTTTGTGTTCATGCCCATGGACATAATGTAGATCCTACCATAGAAGCTTCTGGTAATAATAACTATTTTGTTGATATTATACCATTTGGTATCTGTGAATTGATCCCATGCAATCGTGGATCCGACCATATTTTCTCTTTGATCCCATTTCTCGAACAAGTTAAAGCACTTGTCTTTTGCAAGTCAATACAACAGTCCAACCTCTACTTGATCTATTGTCGAGTATTACCCTCTGGTATCTCGAGATTATCTTTGAACTGCATAACTTCTTGTGAGTTCTTCATCAAGTACTACATTCTCACTAATTACAATTTTTAATGGACTCTGAGTTATTAAACACTCAAATACACCGATAACTGAACTAAGTCCGCACTACAGTTCAACAACTCTTTGCAATCTTCTTTACTTGCGAGTTTGTACTCGATCCCGTCATCTCAGGCCTGATCGTCTATATCAGTATCGTGCTAATTTTAACTGTGCTACTTGGTCCTTATTTCTGGAGCACCACTTTCGGCGATGAGCTAAGCTTAAGTCGATCTTCCTTGTCTTGTTGTTTCACCTTGAACAACAAGCTTGATTCCAAGTTGGTGTTGTATTCATGGTTCCAATAATCTTTCTCTCTGCATTAGTCATGTTGCTTCATGTAGCCGTTGTTCATTTGCTTCATCGTGGAGCCTCTCGACAAATTTGTCATGATCATCCTCAGCATTCTGAGCTCTTCCAGAATATCAATTGAATTCATGATGAGAAATACCATCCTTGCCCTTGATGATTTGTGTTATCATCGACCACTTTATTGACTTCCGTTCAACACAAACTTGTTCGTGTTTTGTGTTATACCTTGAGATCCTTCTATCCAGGATTTGTTCTTTACCTTGGAGTATTACCATCTGCTATGTTAAGAATGTCATGAGAATTTCACCACCTCTTAAGAAATTCTTGATGCCGTGAGGCTTCTCGCCATCACCATTCTTTCTTGCCCCCGTGTTGAGTGAACTCTGTTGTGAGAATCTAATATCTCTAGCAACCCTTTTGTTTCAAAGTGAATGGCCGGTAGTTTCGTTATCGAGTCACCATTGTAGCATTGATCATGCAACCCAGCCCATATTTTGGGAGCACCTTTCAATCAAATGATTAATTATGTATGTTTTTCCTCCAGTATACCTCATTATATCATTTGATCTGACAAATGTCATCTCCTTGTTCACATGATTGTGGAAACCCACCTTTTTTGAAATCTGGAGGAATGGTCGTTGAGCCATCAGCCACCTCCTCATCCTCTCCTTGGATTAATGATGAACTCTTGTTTCGAAACTCGCTTCCATAGTTCATTTCCAAGAATCTTACAATGTCATCTCGTCAATGTGTGCTACACCTATTCTTCTCAGGCACCCTGAGTCTGAGGTATCCTAACACCGACCAAATCTGAATCTCGGACAGATATGATGATTGGAATATATTTCCAAAGGTAATAACAATGTTCTTTCATAACCTGGTAAGGTGATGTCATGCCCAGCACACCTGGCCGGAGGACCTACTGTTAGAGTTTCCTTTTTAGCAAGGTTAGCGATTCTTCCATGAGGAAATCGTAAGACTTATTCTATAAGTTGTTCCCGATGGATCCTTTGTGCGTCCAGATTCTAACCCTTACTTGATGGCCATGTCAATGCTATCTCGAAGCATGTCTGTGGTACTCCGATTTTTAATAAAATCATTTGAAGCCCAATGCTAAATATTTCTTGCTCACTTACCCCAAACATCGTTGTATGGGTAATGTCATGATATTTCTCTCCCCTTTCCTAAAGGGTTTTCTATGTTATATCCTATCATGGATATCATGCTGTGCTTCTCCTTGGGAAGGATATACCCCTGAAATATGTGTTTAAACACATTTTCCTTTCCATTGTTCTGTTTAATCTGATAATCATATTTTCCTTTCCATTTGTTGGGTTAACGTTTCTTGTGATCTATATGAGCTAAGCAGTAATAATTCACTGCTTATAGAAACACCTCGGAGTACAACTCTGCCAGTGAGACCCTGTTTCTATTGTTGATGACTTCCGGTAACCGCGATGGACGAGAACTTTGCCTATTGGTCCGCCTCATTCAACGAGCAGGAAAATGGTTCTCTTCGTCCCTCGCCCTTGGTACCGATGTTGTTGCCGACATAACTGACAGGCTATCCTCTGACATGCCTTGCTTACATGATCGTGCAAGACGTCACCGCCCTTCCTACTTTTAACCCACATGGTGGGCCCATAACCCACAGTTCCACAGGAACGAAACCTGAATCTCCTGTACATCCCTGCTTCAAAGTTATCCCTTACGCTTGGCTTCGTAGGTAATTCGTGAGCCACCTTCCTAGTGATTAATTCTGGTATTAAACACAATACTTATTCTCGTTTCTTTGAACCCCTTTCGTGCCCTGTAACAGGCATCGAACGATTCCCTGCCCGCTCGAAACTTCCCATGATACCTCCTTACTTTGCTCTTGATATTTTCTTAAGGTTTCAATTCGAGGGTTACTTTTTGGCACCTTCCCCGATGTTATCTGCCAGATAGTCAACCTTGTAAGGTCCATTCTTCCTAAGTTACCCCTTGTCCTTTCGTAAGTATGATGAAATTTCCGAATAAAGGATGATGACTTCATCATGATGACCTGAAGCAGTGGAATGAAGATATCAATGAAATGGATCGATCTCTTCGAGAAGAGCAACCAAGACCGAGAAGATTCGTTAGAATTTCATAACCAGATCTTTCCCCCTTACTACACCTCTTAAATCTCGGGACGAGAGTTCTTGTAGTGGAGGAGATTTGTGACACCCCGATAGTTAACTACAGTAAACCCCTGTTAATGATGCTAGGTCATTGTAATTAAATTTTTGCTAAACCTCACTCATTTCGAAATTAGTTCAAATACAAATTCAAATAACAAGTCAAAGTATAGTTTCATAAAACAGTGAATTAAAAATGTTCATTAGGTTGCAAATATTCACTAAGGAATTACCATGTAGAAACCAACATCATTTGAATCACAGATAAAACCCTAGGAAATTAATAAGTGCTCCAACAATAAATAAAATGGCCTTTGCAAAATTATTAGTTATTTATTTAACTCCAATTACCTCCAAACTTTATGTGCCACTCCAAAATATTGTGCTTGAATTATGTGCCAAATTTCATGTTTAATTAAATTCATTTACCTTGGCTAATAAAAAGAAAATAGTAGTTAAAATAAAACAGAAATAAAAGAAAAGGAAAAAGGGAAAACTTGCTACTGTAGCAATCGGCTCTACCCGCTACAGTAAACGGCCCAGCCCACTACTAGGACCTTTTCCATTAACCTCTGTATAGAGGGAACAAAGGCCATGGCGTGGCTCACGCACGCGCGTCCGTGCCGCGGATGTCGCCGTGTCAAGCATCCGGCGAACCCCCCCGAGGATAAGACCGCCCCTGACCTCATTGGCGAACCCTAGATTGATCTTTCCCTCTCATCTCATCACTCTTTTCGACCTCGAGGTGCCCATGGCTGCTGCGCCGTCATTTGCATAGCCACCATGCTTCCCTCGCCGCATCTCCGTGTATAGAAGAACCGCAATCGTCGACTATGTCTCCTGCTACACCGACTCGACATTGGGGAGCCTTGCAACGACGGGATTGACCCTTTCTTCAACCTCTGGCCACCGCCCATCACCGCTCCGATTCATCACCTCCGAGCCGTACCCGGCCCCCGACCTCACCATCGAGCTCGTGGTGAGCCTCTCGTCCGCTTCTTGCTCTTCCCGGTCTCGATCCGTGCCCCTCTGTACCGTTGCTCGCCGTGGCCAAAGTTCGCCGTAATCGCGCTCGATTCTCGCGGTCGTCGTGCCCGGGCCACACCCTGCTCGTCCCGGCCGCACCCTCGGCCGCCCCGCGAGGACCCGTTGCGGCCCAGCATCGCGCCGGCAGCGCCGACACACCCCTGCCCACAATCCACATGCGCGCATGGCCTCGCGGCCACCGCTGCCCTGCTACTGCGTGCCATCACGGCTGCTGCTGCCTGCAACACGCCCTGTGCCCGTCTCCGCTTAGTGCTCCCCGGCCACGCTCGTGCCCTCATAACCTCGCGGCCGCTGCGCCCGACCACGCCCGCCGGCGGCTGCCTCTGTCGCCTTGCGCTCTCTCGCCCGTTGCCACCGGCAAACGCAACCCGCCGCGCCCGGCAGCCCTCCCGCGCCGCTCGCCCCACTGTGCTCGCGGTCACGCCCGCCACCGGACACCGGTGCCCACCCGCCGAAGTCCCCGCCTCCGCCCGCTGTTGCTTCGGCAACCGCCGTCGTCCGCGGCTCCCCTGTCCCCCGCGCCCACCGTTCCTCCCACTACCTCACTCATGCCGACGGCCATCTCGAGCGCCCCGCACACCGGTGCCAGGCCGTGTCCCGCTCTCCCGCCCCTCACAACTGCTCCGGCTAGCCGCTGTTGGCCATGGCCTCGCCGTCCTCTAGAGGAGCGTGGGCTCAGCTGAGCTGGTAAAAGGGATTAGCCCCAGTTTTTTTTGTTTTTTTTATTACTTAGGGTTGGCCTAATGATAGGTGGCCCCCACCCCCACTATTAGTCAATTAACTAATATCTAAATTTCATTAAGTTAATAGACACTGACAACTCGGCCCCACATTTTAATTAGATTAATTAGAATCATTTATTAGTTCGATCAATGACAGATGGGTCCCACAGGGGCCTTGACCAGTCAACTGCTGACTAGGCAGTTGACCGGGCCCTCTGTCAGCCCCACACAGCTGCGGGCTAGGTGTACTTTTGGGTACACTTAGCATTTCTGATATATTTTTGGAATATTAATAATTTCAATAAATTGTTTAAAACTTTGAAAAATTCATAATAAATAAATCGTAGCTCGGATGAAAAAGTTTTATATATGAAAGTTGCTCAGAACGACGTGACGAATCCGAATACGCAGTCCGTTTGTCAGCCGCACGTCTCAAGCATAGCGAACGTGCAACAATCCACCTCCGTTTTGTCTGTCCGAAAATGCCAAACACCGGGAATACTTTCCCGGATGTTTCCCCCCTTCACCGGTATCACCTATCCCTATGTTAGGTCACCCCTAGCACAACGTAATGACGCATCTTGCTTTTTATTACATTGATTGCTTCATTATTTATTGTGTTCACCCTTCGTTACTTATTTTCGGTAGACTCCGAGACCGCTGCCGAAGTCCGTGTGTTCGACTACATCGAAGATGACCCCTCCTTCTTGCCAGAGCAACCAGGCAAGCCCCCCCTTGATCACCAGATATCGCCTAATCTCTCTCTACTTCTTGCATTAGAGTAGTGTAGCATGTTACTGCTTTCTGTTAATCCTATTCTGATGCATAGCCTGTCATTGTTGCTACAACTGTTGATACCTTACCGGCAATCCTAAATGCTTAGTATAGGATGCTAGATTATCATCAGTGGCCCTACATTCTTGCCAGTCTGCCATGCTATACTATCGGGCCATGATCACGTCGGGTGTTGATCACGGATATATACTATACATACATACTATACATGTTGTGACTAAAGTCGGGTCGGCTCGTTGAGTACCCGCAAGTGATTCCGATGTTGGGGGCTGAAGGGGCAGGTGGTTCCACCCAGGTAGTGGTGGGCCTAGGTTCCCGACGGCCCCCAACTGTTACTTTGTGGCGAAGCGACAGGGCAGGCGAAGACCACCTAGGTGATAGGTGGGCCTCGCCCTGGTCGGCGTTCGCGGTTATTTAAAAATAACACGCTTAACGAGATCTGGGTATTTGATCTGAGTCTGGCTACTGGCCTATATGCACTAACCAACTACGCGGGAATAGTTATGGGCACTCGACGTCGTGGTATCAGCCGAAGCCTTCGTGATGTCAACGACTGAGCGGCGTGCGCTGGGTTGGACCGCGTAACGCAACTTCCTTTGTAATGTGGGTTGCTAGGTGTGCTCACCGGCCGCGTACGCAACGTGCAGGTGTGCAATGGGCGATGGGCCCAGACCCCTGCGCCATAGGATTTAGACCGGCGTGCTGACCTCTCTGTTGTGCCTAGGTAGGGCTGCGACATGTCAATCTTCCGAGGCCGGGCATGACCTAGAAAAGTGTGTCCGGACAAAGGGGATCGAGCGTGCTGGGAAATGTGGTGCACCCCTGCAGGGAAGTTAATATATTCGAATAGTCGTGATCTTCGGTAACAGGATGACTTGGAGTTGTACCTTGACCTTATGACAACTAGAATCGGATACTTAATAAAACACAACCTTCCAAGTGCCAGATACAACCGGTGATCGCTCTCTCACAGGGCGACGAGGGGAGGATCATCGGTTAGGTTTATGCTATGCGATGTTACTTGGTGAACTTACCATGTACTCTCTTCTTCTGCTGCAAGATGGAGGTTACCAGAAGCGTAGTCTTCGAAAGGACTAGATATCCCCCTCTTATTCCGGCATTCTGCAGTTCAGTCCACATATGATACCCCCTTTTCCATATGATACCTATGCATACATATGTAGTGTAGCTCCTTGCTTGAGAGTACTTTGGATGAGTACTCACGGTTGCTTTGCTCCACCTTTTTCCCCCTTTCTATACTCGATTGCTGTGACTAGACGATGGAGCCCAGGAGCGAGACGCCACTGTCGATGATGACTACTACTACTCGGGAGGTGCCTACTACTACGTGCAGCCCACTGATGATGACCATGAGTAGTTTAGGAGGATCCCAGGTAGGAGGCCTGCGCCTCTTTCGATCTGTATCTTAGTTTGTGCTAGCCTTCTTAAGGAAAACTTGTTTAACTTATGTCTATACTCAGATATTGTTGCTTCCCCTGACTCGTCCATGATCAAGCTCTTGTATTCGAGCCCTTGAGGCCCCTGGCTTGTAATATGATGCTTGTATGACTTATTTTATTTGTAGAGTTGTGTTGTGATATCTTCCCGTGAGTCCCTGATCTTGATCGTACACGTTTGCGTGTATGATTAGTGTACGGTCAAATCAGGGGTGTCACACCAGCCATGTTTGCAGGTTACACCTCCGAGTGGCCTATGTTTTGACGGAGTGTTGCTTAATTTACGTTCCGGCAAATTTCAGGCGCTCGATATGTCCTTTTTTAGCAAAGGTCATGCCGGATTTTTTCCATGAATTCTGGCATGACTTGTGCTAGAATATGTAGGAAATATTGAGTGGCCTGGATTTTCTAATAAATAATTAAACGACATTTCGAGTTGACTTTGAGTCTGTCGAGGCTCCATCACCGACGGTCGAAAAATCAGTGAGGGGGTGTATCCACCATATATGAGAGAGGACGAAGAATCCTGATTATTGCCGTGGGGGTCGTTTCTCCTTCTTCTCCGGGTGCTAGACCTTTGTTATGCCCTAGGGGAAGGAGGAGTAACGACCATCACAGACGGTCGCAAATGTCAGAGAGGAATCCGTGAGTGAGAGTCTCCATCACATATGAGAGGATGAAAAATCCCGACTGTTGTCGTGGGGGTCGCTTCTCCTTCGTTCCCGAGTGCTAGACATTTTGGTGTAATGCACTCGGGGACGAAAGGAGGAGCGATCATCACCAACGGTCGAATGTATACACCACGCGAGCTGAGAGTTTTCAAGAAAAAGACTCGGCAGACCCATAGTCAACCCATGATGAATAATAATGATCTAATTTATTTTTTGTAGTACATATATTGAATTGTACAAGTTTAATCTTTGAATTATGAACCTAGGAAATGTCATTATCGGACGACAAAAGTCTCCCGGGGGAGTGCGACTGGTGCAACGACGACCGGGGTCTGTGCGACAGGCCTCACCTGGACGAAGGTCGGCGCTTCAGCATTAAGCTCCAGGAGACCTTTGATGTTGAAACGGTACGCAACGACGACAAGTGTTTTTTTTTTCATAATTGAGCATGACTTCAACTATTTCAACATGTAATTTTCATCTTTTACAATTTGAGTAGCTTATCCCATACCATGCAAGATGCTATGAGTTGGAGAGGATGGATTTTGAAGACCATTAAAATTTTGAAACAAAGAAACTTCACCTAAGGACCCATCATGGTATGGATTTTGAAGTAAATATATACAATTCTGAGAGTGTAACCCATTTTGGTTGCACAAATTGGGAAGCACTTTGCAAGATGTATGGTTTTTATGAGGGTATGCTGGTCACCATGGATCTTGGTGATCCTGACATCGACCAAGACAATATGGACATTTGAGTCCTTGTTGACACGCTTCCAATTCTACCGCTATGTGAGTTTCTCAAACATAGTTATTAACTAATTTATATTGTTTATTTCAAAATAGTTGACAGCTTATTTTCATTCTTCAAACAATGTGCGGAAGATGGTAGACAGAACCTACTACACCGATCGCTCAGAATTAACCTATCAGGAGAAAAATCATCTGATAGCATTTTGTACTGATCTCAAGAATTACAATATCTATTATCAAACTCCTCCACATTATGGTCAATACGTGCCACTAGTGCATGTGTTAAACTACGGTAACATCCATGGAGATGTCATGGTAAGATTTTGTACTATTACGACATCCATGCATGTTTTGCATAAATTCTTCTAAAACTCACCTACATTGCTAACTACGAAGTTATTACTATGTTTTTCAAAAGAAAATCCTGAAGGATTGTGTAGCGCCCAAGATGCGATTCTATCCCAATCACGTGATGAATTCATGATTGGGGCACAACCGCATTTCGAGCGCATCGTAAGGTGGATATCATTACAACATACCATGTACAGAATAGATGAGAATACAAGATAAAAGCTTACACTCGCCACAAGTTACAACATTCATACAACAATACATCAATACGTAGCAACCATCATACAAAAGAGCAGGATTTGACTACGAATGAAATCAAATGAAAAAGAAGAACGACATCTACCCTACTAATCCCAGGTTCCCCGACCCGGAACCTATCCCTTGATCAAAGAAGAAGAACTCCAAAACAAGCAAGCATCGCACTCACGTCAGACCATTGCATTACCTGTACCTGCAACTATTGTTGTAGTAATCTGTGAGCCATGAGGATTCAGCAATCCCATTACCATGGGTATCAAGACTAGCAAAGCTTAATGGGTATAGAAAGTATAAGTGGTGAGGTTGCAGCAGCGACTAAGCAAAGTATGATGGCTAACTTACGAGTACAAGAGTAAGATGAGAAACTACGCAACGGTCGCAAGCTAGTAATGATCAAGAAGTGATCATGAACTACTTATGTTCAAACATAACCCAACCGTGTTCTCCTCTCGAACTTCCCCAAAAAGAGACAGTCACGGTTACGCACGCTGTTGGTGTATTTTAATTGAGTTTACTTCAAGTCCTCTACAACCGGATATTAACAAATTCACATCTGCCACATAACCGCGGTCACGGCTCTCGAAAGTTTAAACCCTGCAGGGGTGTCCCAACTTAGCCCATGAGAAGCTCACGATCCACGGAGACAATCCTCCATCGCAGGACACCCGATCAAACTCGGAATCTCAGTGCACAAGACATTTTGACAATGGTAAAACAAGTCCAGCAAGACCTCCCGATACACCGACCTAGCCTGATAGGAGTTGTGCGATCTTGTTCTCAGGGTACACTGGATGGGACAAGCTACGAGTAAACCCAACCCTCGAGTTTCCCCGAGGTGGCCCCGTAGGCTGCCCGTTGGGGACCAACACCATCAGCACTGGCCCCCTGCTATGTAGAAAAAACTCGGGTTCATGACGCCCTATGCAGATTAATTATTAGGTTCAAGTATTATGATGGCAAATGTTAAAACCAATGTTGGGCCTTGCTGGAAGAGTTTTATTCAAAGCGAACTGTCAAGAGGGGCCCGTAAACCCTCACCATGTTAGGGATGCAAAATCAAGGAACATAACACAGGTATGATGGAAACTAGGGCAGCAAGAGTGGAATAAAACACCAGGCATAGGGCCGAGCCTTCCACCCTTTACCAAATATATAGATGCATTAATTAAATAAGAGATATTGTGATATCCCATCATATCCATGATATCCATGTCCCAACATGGAACAACTTGCAACTTCACCTGCAACTAGCAATGCTATAAGAGGGGCTGAGCAAAGCGGTAACATAGCCAAACAACGATTTGTTGGGAAGGTGAAAAAGGTTAGAGGCTATCATGGCAATTTGGGAGGCTTGATAAACAATTGATAGGTAGCGCGACATAGAGATAGCATCGAGACAACTAGCAAAAGCAAAGATAGAAGTGGTATCCAGGGTAACGGTCATCTTGCCTGAAATCCCGATAAGAAGAAGACCGGATCCATGAAGTAGACGAAGCAACATAGTCGAACGGATCCTCACAATAGCAACACAACCAGAACTATCATGGAGAAGCGCAACCGGAAAGAAGCAAACACCATGGTGAACAACCATCACATAAACATCGCATGATGCACAAACAAGCATATGATGCATGTTCGGTTTAATGAGGCATGGCATGGCAAAGTGCAACAAACAATACTACAAATTAAGTGGACCTTAATATGCAACGAGTTGCATATTGACGAAAAACCATATTCATTAATTTAGTTCCCTCCTGTTTATGTACCCAACAATATTAAATGTTGTTAAACATGGCAAGAGGTGAAGCATAATAAGACTAGCTATCTAGATAAGTTTAAATGAGGCCGAAACAACAAACAACAATTCCCGAAAATCCCCATATATCATTTAGCAATTTAATGCAAGCAACAATTTTAAGCATTTAAATGTTGTTATCATGATGCAGATGACATATACAAGTTTTATGCAATTTTATGAAAATGTTACATGAGCCTGTTATGAAGCGTTTGTCACCGTGGTGGAAAAAAAGGGTGCCCCGGCGACGATAACAAAAACGGTGCCACGACAACGTTCCGGTTCCGACAACTCATTGAGATATCGGTGCAAAAGAAGCAAGTGTGTGGATGTGCGAAACATGCTAGAGATGGTGGGGTGATCCCGGTTACCGGGTTCCCACGGGTCGATGCACGAAAAACGAGGAGGACCATGCAATGACACTCGGACACGATGCAAACACAAGCATCTCATACAACAAAAGCATTCGTTCTCGGAAGGTCGTCTCGGCGGTTATACCTTAGAAGTGTGCGTTTTCAAAGCGGATCGGGTTCGATACGGTGTAGGGGAAGTAGACGTTCTCAGGACGGTCATAGTGAAAGTAGTGATTCACGAGTTGAAGAGGAACTACTCGTTCATGTCCGTAGATGTTCGGGGTCACGACAAGGAACTTGACGTTTATAGGGTCTTTGCGGGTCGACGATGGTGGTACACTTTTCGTAGTCGTTCGAGTCATCGGTAGAGGAACTTGATGGTCCATGTAGTCGAACTTGGCGCATCTGAAGGGTACTTGATGAAATCACGTAGTCGTACATGGGTCGTAAAGGTATTTGACGGGTCGTAGAGGTATTTGACGTCCACGGGCGTCCAGGTACTTGCTGGCTTGAAGAATCGAATGGGGGTACATGGCGTTTCGGATGCAGTCTCGTCATTCCTGTTACGATGGCCTTGGTACGATCCAAAACAAAGCCTCGCCAAAGGCCTCGACAGGAAGCCGTGTGGCTTGTCAGTGGAGACAAATTGAACTAGGCCCGGCCATGGCGTCGGGCAGGGGTTCCCGAGGTGGTGCCGGTGGCCCATGGCGGGGTGCAGCAGGACAGAGCTCGACGGAGCAAGGGCCGAGGGGCGCTTGGCGGCAGGGCCCGCGAATGGAGGAGGTCGACGAGGTGTTGCGCGGCGATGGCCTCAGGATGGCCATGGCGCGGTGCAGGCAGGAGGGCAGCGCGCCTGCCCGTTCGTGCGCGAGGAAGGAACACAAGCAGAGGAGAGGAAGAAGGCACCACGGCCACCGGAGGTAGAGGCAAAGCGGGATGGCTAGAAGCCGGGGTCAGCGGACGAAGCATCATTGGGCAACGACGGTCAAGGGAGGCGCCCTTGGTGCGCCCGCGGCGTCGAGCACGGGAGGAGAGGCAAGGCCGTGATTAAGCAGCGGCGACAGGGAGGCGTGGCCATGGGGATCAGGCACGGCGTGGGGGAAGAAGAAACCAGGGGAAGGCGTGGTCACAGGTGGTCTCCGGCGACCGGAGTCTGGTGGGGTCAGGCGGCGGTTCACATCAGGGAGGCCATGGCGCTCGAGATGCTCTCTCTCCCTCCCTCCCTCTCTCTCACTCTCACTCTCTCTCTCTCTCTGACGGCGAATCGAGGAAGAGGGGATCGGGTCGAGGGGAGATGGGGATCGGCTGAGCGGTCGGGTACCTAGGGTTAAGAGGAGAGGGAGGATGGGCCTAGGAGGCAAACGGCTAGGCCTTAGGTGCAGGTGGCCAAGTTGGGCCGGCGCGGGAGGTTGGGAGGCCCAGTTGGGCTGGCTTTCTCTCTCTTCTATTCCCTTCTCTTTTATTCTTTAGCAGAAAAAGAAATAGAGAGAATAAAAGAAAGAGGGTTAGGAAAGAACTTGGGCATGGGGATTGTTTTCCTGGACTCACAAAAATGAGAGGAATTTGACAAAACTAGCCTGAGGATTTTTTAGAGGAAGTAAAATCCACACCTATTGGATTTAACTCAGGCAAGTTTGAATTTCGAAACCCATTCAAATGAACTCCAAATGGGTTAAAATTATAAGGGGTGACCCTACACACCAGATGTGATTTATGGGCAGATTTGGAACATTTATGAAGAAGTAAAATTGCAACTCAATTTTACTAAAAGGTCGAAAAGGAAGGATAGGAAGTTGAGTCGAATAAAAAAAGAGTTGAAGAATAATGCAAATGTGTTATGGGTGATTCCAAGTTAATGGAATATTTATTATAGCCCCCTAATATATTGAGGATATGTTATAAAGGGAAATCACCATGTGAATTCCCTCGTTTTAAATGGACCGAAAATCCATGAAATTTATTTGAGTTTTAAAACGGTTACAAAAAAATTAATGGCATGATGACATGATGCAATGCGAATGATGACATGATGCAATGCAACAACAAAATAAAACAAACGGGGACAACGAAAAACATGGAAGGCGTCTGGAGCGTCGGTCTTGGGGCGTCACAACTGTCCTCCACTTACAAGAGATCTCGTCCCGAGATCTAAGGATGGCACCGGGGAGAAACAGAATAGGTAAAACAAAGTTGCTTTGTTGATAAACGAGTGAAACCAATGAACCTTGAGAGACTGAAAACTTGAAAGAAAGAACACAACAGAGTTGAACGAAATTGAGAGCACTCAGGTAGAAAAGAGAAATAAGGAACACCATGTGAACCTTGGAGGTTGGGAAGCTATGAATGACGAGCACAATGGACAAGAAGGAACTGAAACCACTCTGGTTGAAACGAGATAGACAAGGAACAAGGAAGAACAAATTCGAACAACACTCCGGTTCAAAAGAGATGCAAGACTTGATAAGATGGAAAGAACTCGAATGAAAAGACAACACTCCGGCTAAACAGATAAGCAAAGAAAAGAACATGATATTTACAAAATGAGATGATGGGTCGAAGAGAGCAACATCACAATGCCTCCGGAACAAATGTAAGAATGGAATCAAAAGAATGGAGAAGAAAACAACATGTTCTACCTAAAATGAATTTAAGAGAGCATCCTTAAAAAGAAGGATTGAACGGAGTTGTTGGAAGATCAATACGAGAGGATATGATCCTCGTGGGCTTATGGAGACATCTCAAAATTATGAGGTGACAACCAGCCACTACCAAAAGATTGATTAGCTGAGAGGAACGAAGAGATGGAAAAACGTCTTTCACCGCGAGAATAGGAGGAAACTTGGATCATTAATAAACACCATAATAGCAACATTCCTTAGGGAAGGCTTTAGGTGAAATATAACCCAAGATAACTCCAATGAAGAGATTGATGGGTTGCAAAGTATCTCGTGAACGAATAGAAAATGATGGGTTTAAATATCTCATTCTTAACAACTTCTGGACCTTGAAACACGAAGGGAAATTGTCAAGAATGACATAACACCACCTCAAAAGATAAGGTGGAAAGAATTGCACTTCAGGATGCAAGATGAAGAATGCTTGAACTCCTCCAACAAGAATCTTGAAGAAAACTTCGAGAATGAATTAAATCCTTGATGAACCACCATGTAGAGCCTCCATGAAGAACTCCGGTAAGAAAGAATGATCCAATGAAAGGAAATTTGAAAAGAACAAGACGAAGCCTTGCAATGATTTAGATGGCGCTTTTGGATGAGATAATTGAGAGAGCTTGGAACTCTGGAAACAAAAGATGAACAACTTCGCACCGACAAATTGATATCATGAACGAACTCCGGAAGAAAAGAATTGAATCACCTCAAGGAAACAAGAATAAGATTTACTGTATGTTTATCCTTCATCAACTTAAACTGATGACAAGAAACGGATTTGGCATACTACTTATTCTAGTTGAGAAGGATTAAGGAGAGATATAGCGCAAACTTGAGGAAGGTCTTCAACGAACCACCAGATGAATTGAAAATGAACGTAGCAAAGGGACAAATCACCGGGTCGTTGTTGAGTCTTGGGGAAAATTTAGATACAAGAGAATGAAGAGATCACAAGCTGACTAGAGAATACTCGAGCGATGCACCGGTAAGATTTGGAGAACGAGAGCTGAAAGCTAAGAATGAATAATTCTGAGATGATCGGCTCTGGAGAATCAAACTGAAAAGACTCCTGAATTGCTCCGAATGGGTGAAAAGAATTCTCACAATCAAAAACAATTATGAGAGGATGGCATAAAGCTAGAACCATGAATATTTGGAAGAACGGGTAAGGATTTAAGAGGAACATTTCTTCGGTCTTCAAAATCCAAGAATGACGACGAGAACCACAACCATGAGTTATTGAGGCACTCCGGAATGAAGAATAAAAAAGGTTGAACCAACAATGAAAAGAATGTGAAAGATCTTGGAGAAAGACATATGACTGATGACAATTCATTCTTATGTCACACTTTTGAAAAGAATTTGGGAATCACTCCGGATAAATTAGAAGAGTCAGGTAAGATCCTGGGAAAAGACCTGTGGGTTAGGGCCCACTCAAGTCGTTGAAATGATTTTGAAGAGAGATTGCACCGGTTGAATTAAATGACTTGAATGAGATAATAATCTCCAAACAGCTTGAACGGATTTAGAATGGAAACATGAATCTTCTGAGATATCTTCAGCACTCTG
Source organism: Triticum dicoccoides (assembly GCF_002162155.2). Lineage (NCBI taxonomy): Eukaryota > Viridiplantae > Streptophyta > Magnoliopsida > Poales > Poaceae > Triticum > Triticum dicoccoides. The sequence continues at coordinate 438,327,227 of NC_041386.1, forward strand.
GATACAAGTATCGCAATGTTAATGATCAAGAGATGCTTGGATAAGAACTTCCAACACGAGAAAGCATTTGAAACAAGGTAAGGGATATGATCAACAGCTACAACTTGAATTTAATCCACCGGAAAAGAATCCAAGGATGAAGAATGATAAACTTGAAGCTTCCTTAGTATCTTCCTGAGAATCACCGAATAAGAACATTGACGGAAAAGAATGGAGAGACTTCCCATCAATAAAAAGGATACTTGATTAAGAAATATGAGTCCTTGAAGAAAAGGGTGGGAGGGCGGGAAAACAAAGGCAACTTGGGGACGGATGAAACGAACAACATTGGGAAAACTGAGAGGTGATCTTGCGAATGGGGAAAATGATAGGATCAACTTGATGAGAAGCGAACCGGTTGGAAAAGAATTGTCATGACAATCTCGATAAACAAGAAGGATTAGAACTCCCATAGAAACATGAGAACACCTCTTAGAATAAGGTATGGAATCAACACTTGACATCGAAGCAACTCAAATACCACAACAAAAACAAAACAAGGATTTGGCTCGCAGAATAAGCCGGAAACAAACATATGATAGAGATTTCTTCCGAAGTTTTCATGGTGGGGCCTGCACGGGCTCGATCATATAGCACCATCATGTATAGGGCAGTGCACATGACATACGAAGCGTCCCCGAGTCAGCATATCCAAGGACTCTTTAAGACACAACGAGACCACTGTAAAACCAACCGTGGACAGCCGGACCACTAGACGTCGAACCCCAATCTCATATCATGCATCTGTCGGAAAGATATCCTAGGTAACTACTTGAATTCCCACCTATTAACTCCAGAAACTTTCTAGTTATGCAATCAGGTGTTGGGGATACAGGGAGGCACAAATATATCACACAACTATAAAGCCCTACGCTCCAACCGTATCCATCCGTCGACACATAACCAAGAAACCTCCGAAAATCGTGTACCTCAGACCTTTGAAAACATCTGATATACTAGATGTTGCAATACATCTGATCGCTGTCCCCAGTACTGGGTGTCATCAAACTACTCTCACTACAAGGAGTATAGAAGCGTTTTCGATGTCGGCGACCTCTGGTACTCCAGAACTGAAACGATAAGCACTGTGACAAAAATACCTTGGAGCTCAACTCCCCGGGACACTGCCACAACCCCTAAATGTCAGGAGGCACCAAGACAGAATTCCTGTCACAATGATATCGCAACGATCCAACAATACCCGCGTGATCCTAAAAAAATTGAGTGAAAAAGAGAAGAGTGAAGACAAAACATCTACGTCAGGAGTCCTCACCGGAGCGACGAAGGGGCTGAGGAGTAAAAAGAATTCCGACTCTCTGATATAACTAAGACTCAGAATAGTTTTCTTCTAGACTCAACAACGACAGCGGTTCGATCAATCAAGGGGGCTCCTAAGCTCGATAAGGCTCTAATACCAACTTGTAGCGCCCAAGATGTGATTCTATCCCAAACACGTGATGAATTCATGATTGGGGCACAACCGCATTTCGAGCGCATAGCAAGGTGGATATCATTACAACATACCATGTACTGAATAGATGAGAATACAAGATAAAGGCTTCCACTCACCACAAGTAACAACATTCATACAACAATACATCAATACGTAGCAACCATCATACAAAAGAGCAGGATTTGACTACGAATGAAATCAAATGAAAAAGAAGAACGACATCTACCCTACTAATCCCAGGTTCCCCGACCCGGAACCTATCCCTTGATCGAAGAAGAAGAACTCCAAAACAAGCAAGCATCGCACTCGCGTCAGACCATCGCATTACCTGTACCTGCAACTGTTGTTGTAGTAATCTGTGAGCCATGAGGATTCAGCAATCCCATTACCATGGGTATTAAAACTAGCAAAGCTTAATGTGTATGGAAAGGATAAGTGGCGAGGTTGCAGCAGCAACTAAGCAAAGTACGGTGGCTAACTTACGAGTACAAGAGTAAGATGAGAAACTACGCAACGGTCGCAAGCTAGTAATGATCAAGAAGTGATCCTGAACTACTTACGTTCCAACATAGCCCAACCGTGCTCTCCTCTCAAACTTCCCCGAAAAGAGACAGGCGCGGTTACGCACGTGGTTGGTGTATTTTAATTGAGTTTTCTTCAAGTCCTCTACAACCGGATATTAACAAATTCCCATCTGCCACATAACCGGGGGCTTGATGACCCACAAGTGTAGGGGATCTATCATAGACTTTTCGATAACTAAGAGTCTCGAACCCAAGAAGGAGCAGAAGGAAATGATAAGCAGTTTTTAGTAAGGTATTCTCTACAAGCACTGAAATTATCGGTAACAGATAGTTTTGTGATAAGGTAATTTGTAACAAGTAACAAGTAATGCAAGTAAATAAGGTACAGCAATATGGCCCAATCCTTTTTGTAGCAAAGGACAAGCCTGGACAAACTCTTGTATAAAGGAAAGCGCTCCCGAGGACACATGAGAATTATCATCAAGCTAGTTTTCGTCACGTTCATATGATTCGCATTTGATACTTTGATAATTTGATATGTGGGTGGACCGGTGCTTGGGTACTGCCCTTACTTGGACAAGCATCCCACTTATGATTAACCCCTATTGCAAGCATCTGCAACTACAACAGAAGTATTAAGGTAAACCTAACCATAGCATGAAACATATGGATCCAAATCAGCCCCTCACGAAGCAACACATAAACTAGGGTTTAAGCTTCTGTCACTCTAGCAACCCATCATCTACTTATTACTTCCCGATGCCTCCCTCTAGGTCTAAACAATGGTGAAGTGTCATGTAGTCGACCTTCACATGACACCACTAGAGGGATTACAACATACATCTCATCAAAATATCAAACGAATACCAAATTCACATGACTACTTATAGCAAGACTTCTCCCATGTCCTCAGGAACAAACATAACTACTCACAAAGCATATTCATGTTCATAATCATAGGGGTATTAATATGCATAATGGATCTGAACATATGATCTTCCACCAAATAAACCAACTAGCATCAACTACAAGGAGTAATCAACACTACTAGCAACCCACAGGTACCAATTGAGGTTTGGATACAAAGATTGGATACAAGAGATGAACTTGGGTTTGAGATGAGATGGTGCTGGTGAAGATGTTGATGGAGATTGACCCCCTCTCGATGAGAGGATCATTGGTGATGACGATGGTGATGATTTCCCCCTCCCGGAGGGAAGTTTCCCCGGTAGAACAGCTCTGCCAGAGCCCTAGATTGGTCCCGCCAAGGTTCCGCCTTGTGGCGGCCGAGTTGTGTCCCGTAAGCTTGCTTATGATTTTTTCCTCGACGAAAGACTCCATATAGCCAAAGATGGGCATCGGAGGGTCACCAGGGGGCCCACGAGGCAAGGGGGCACGCCCAGGGGGTAGGGCGTGCCCCCACCCTCGTGGACGGTGGGTGGCCCCCCTCTGGTACGTCTTTCGCCCATTTTTTTTAATATATTCTAAAAAATAATTCTCGTGGAGTTTCAGGACTTTTGGAGATGTGCAGAATAGGTCTCTAATATTTGCTCCTTTCGAGCCCAGAATTCCAGCTGCCGGCATTCCCCCTCTTCATGTAAACCTTGTAAAATAAGAGAGAATAGGAATAAGTATTGTGACATAATGTGTAATAACAGCCCATAATGCAATAAATATCGATATAAAAGCATAATGCAAAATGGACGTATCATCTCCCCCAAGCTTAGACCTCGCTTGTCCTCAAGCGAAAGCCGAAATCGAAAAATATGTCCACATGTTTAGAGATAGAGGTGTCGATAAAATAAAATACGAACATGAGGGCATCATGATCATCTTCTATATCTAAATAGCTACCCCCCACTAAGATATTTCTCTCAACATGCAAGCATGCCACCTCATCATTCAACAAACATAAGAAAAGGCCCACCTCAACATGCAACTATGCATATTAAAAATCCACTACAACATGCATGCATGTAAAATTCCATTTTATTATGCTATTTACATTTAATTCTTATATACTTTCAGAAACTATTGTTTCAAGAATTCATGTTCCATATAACCAGAATCTCATTGAAATATTGCAAACATTCTCGCAACAGCGTCACACACACACACACACACACACACACACACACACACATATATATATATATATATATATATATATTCATACGATCTCTAATGCTAAAATAACAATTTATTCACATACTCAAGTATGAATCAGAAACTTTATTGAAAACTAACAAACTATAATCTCGGTCATTGAAGCAATTGCAATTTATCATAACATAGGAAAGAGTCAATATAAGAGCTTCTCAGCACGTCCGCATACTCAACCATCATTTAGTCTTTCACAATTGCTAACACTCACGCGATATTTATGGTTATGAAGTTTTAATCGGACACAGAGAAAGATAGGGGCTTATAGTTTTGCCTTTTTACCTCAAGGGTAATGTCAACAATAATATTTCATGCAAACCCACATCCAATTAGCCATATATATCAGGATCTTTCCAACACATTGTGCTTGCCAAAGGATAAAATGTAAAAAGGAAAGGTGAAGATCACCGTGACTCTTATATGAAGTAATAGACAAGAATAAAAGATAGGCCCTTCGTAGAGGGAAGCAGAGGTTGTCATGTGCTTTTATGGTTGGATGCATGAAATCTTAATGCAAAAGAACGTCACTTTATATTGCCACTTGTGATATGGACCTTTACTATGCAGTCCGTCGCTTTTATTTCTTACACATCGCAAGATCGTATAAAGCTTATTTTCTCCACACTAATAAGTCATACATATTTAGGGAGCAATTCTTATTGCTTGCAACGATGACAACTTACTTGAAGGATCTTACTCAATCCATAGGTAGATATGGTGGACTCTCATGGCAAGACTGGTTTTAGGGATATTTGGAAGCACAAGTAGTATCTCTACTTGGTGCAAAGAAATTGGCTAGCAAGAGAGGGAAAGACAAGCTCAACATGTTGGATGATCCATGACAACATAATTTATCTCATATGTAAGAAAACACAACCCATTACGTTGTATTCCTTGTACAACGTCAACTCTTTAGCAAGTCATATTTTAATGAGTGCTCACAATTATAAAAGATGTCCAAGATAGTATATTTATATGTGAAAACCTCTCTTTCTTTATTACTTCCTATTAATTGCAACGATGACCAAAACTATGTTTGTCAACTCTCAACAACTTTTATTCATCATACTCTTTATATGTGAGCCCGTTACTCTCCATAAGATCCACATGATCCCTTTATTTCTTTTTATTTAATTCTATTCCCTCAAGATCATAGCAAAAAAATCAAGCCCTTGACTCAACACTAATCTTTATTATATATAGCTCACGGACTCGATTACATGGAAGGATCATAAAGCAAAACTCACAACTAGATCGTACTAAAACTTTATTCTACTAGATCAAGATATTATCAAAAGGATCAAACTAAGAAAAAACGGTAAAGATAAAAGTGTGATGGTGATACGATATCGGGGCACTCCCCCAAGCTTGGCAGTTGCCAAGGGGAGTGCCCATATGCGATACTCAATTCTTCTTTGTTGGTGAAGAAGGTGTTGGTGATGATGGATAGTCGCACATCGAGCGTAGGAGATCCTCCAATTTGCGGATAATGCCCTTGAGTGTGATGATATGCTCCTTCAACAAAATATTTTCACTTGTGAGATACTTGTTTTGAATACAAACCAACTCAATCATCTTGAAAGCCTCAATCTCCATTGGGGTAAAGAGATTGTGGTGAGGTTGAAGGATGTCTTCTTCTGCTACTATCGGAACTTGATCCCCCATGGCCTTCTTGATCCCATCATCCTTATTGATCTCTCCGGGCTCTTCTCTCTTCAGCTCTATCTTCATTAGCCAAGCATCGTTGCCCTCATTGTTGGAGGAGGAGGGAGACGACATGATGCTTGGCCTTGACAACCCTGGCAGAAAATAGCTCGAAACAAAAACAAGATATATTTGCATGATACGGTGGTCAAAACCTTCGGGAGATTATATAGTGAATTTTTACCGACCAAAAGAAGTATCGTGCAAGAAAAGGGAGTCCGGAGAGCACACGGGGTGTCCACGAGGCAGGGGGGCGTGCCCAGGGGGTAGGGCGTGCCCTCCACCCTAGTGGACGCCTCGTGTCCTTCCCGGACTACTTCTTATTTTCCTATTTTCTTAAATATTCCAAAACGGAGAAAAATTGCCATTAGAACTGTTTTGGAGTCGGTTTACTTACCGTACCACATACCTATTCCTTTTTGGAGTCTGGAACATTCTGAAAAGTGTCCCTTATGTATTCCTCCGGGGTTATGGTTTCAATAACATTATTCAACATTTATAGGATTACCTGAGATATAATGTTTGATTCTTTGGCCGTTCACCACCCTCGGATTTGTGCCTTCGAAGTTGTTGATTTTTATGGCACCGGAATGGTAGACCTCCGCGATGACATAAGGACCTTCCCATTTAGAGAGGAGTTTGCCTGCAAAAAATCTTAAACGAGAGTTGTATAACAATACATAATCACCTACATTAAACTCATGTTTTCGTATCCTTTTATCATGCCATCTTTTAACTTTTTCTTTAAATAGTTTGGCATTCTCGTAGGCCTGGGTTCTCCATTCATCAAGTGAGCAAATGTCAAAAAGCCTCTTCTCACCGGCAAGTTTAAAGTCATAGTTGAGCTCTTTAATAGCCCAATATGCCTTATGTTCTAGTTCAAGAGGTAAGTGACATGCTTTACCATAAACCATTTTATATGGAGACATACCCATAGGATTTTTATATGCAGCTCTATAATCCCATAATGCATCATCAAGTTTCTTGGACCAATTCTTTCTAGATCTATTAACAGTCTTTTGTAAAATTAATTTAAGTTCTCTATTGCTAAGTTCTACTTGACCACTAGACTCCGGATGATATGGAGATGCAATTCTATGATTAACATCATACTTAGCAAGCATTTTACGAAAAGCACCATGAATAAAATGTGAACCACCATCAGTCATTATGTATCTAGGGACTCCAAACCTCGGAAAAATGACTTCTTTAAGCATCTTAATAGAGGTGTTATGATCAGCACTACTAGTTGGAATAGCTTCTACCAACTTAGTAACGTAATCAACAGCAACTAAAATATGCGTATACCCATTAGAGAAAGGAAAAGGTCCCACATAATCAAACCCCAAACATCAAATTGTTCAATAACAAGTGAATAGTTCATAGGCATTTCTTGACGTCTACTGATATTACCAATTCGTTGACATTCATCACAAGACAAGACAAACTTACGGGCATCTTTGAAGAGAGTATGCCAATAAAAACCGGATTGCAATACCTTATGCGCAGTTCTATCTCCAGCATGGTGTCCTCCATAAGCCTCGGAGTGGCACTTGCGTAGGATCTGTTCCTGTTCATGCTCAGGTACACAATGTCTAGTAACACCATCTACTCCTTCTTTATAAAAATGCAGGTCATCCCAGAAGTAATGTATTAAATCATAGAAGAACTTTTTCTTTTGCTGGTATGAGAAACTAGGTGGTATAAATTTAGCAACAATATAATTAGCATAATCAGCATACCATGGAGGAGTACGAGAAGCATTTAGGACAGCTAATTGTTCATCAGGAAAGCTATCATCAATAGGTAGTGGGTCATCAAGAACATTCTCTAACCTAGATAAGTTATCTGCAACGGGGTTCTCAGCTCCCTTTCTATCAATAATATGCAAATCAAATTCTTGTAGCAAGAGAACCCATCTAATAAGTCTAGGTTTAGCATCTTTCTTTTCCATAAGATATTTAATAGCAGCATGATCAGTGTGAACAGTTACTTTAGAATGAACAATATAAGGTCTGAACTTATCACAAGCAAATACAACTGCTAATGTTTTTTTCAGTAGTAGCATAATTTCTTTGAGCACTGTCTAGAGTCTTACTAGCATATTGAATAACAGTTAATTTCTTATCAACTCTTTGTCCTAGAATAGCCCCTACAGCATAATCACTAGCATCACACATAATTTCAAAGTGTAAATTCCAATTAGGAGGTTGAACAATAGGTGCAGAAATCAAAGCTTTCTTAAGTATTTCAAATGCTTCTACACAATCATCATCAAAGACAAAAGGAATATGTTTTTGTAAGAGATTAGTCAGAGGCCGAGAAATTTTAGAAAAGTCCTTAATGAACCTCCTATAAAAACCGGCATTACCAAGGAAACTTCTTATACCTTTAATGTCCTTGGGACACGGCATCTTTTCAATTGCATCAACCTTAGCTTTATCAACTTCAATACCTCTTTCAGAAATTTTATGCCCCAAGACAATACCTTCATTAACCATAAAGTGTCACTTCTCCCAGTTCAAGACAAGATTAGTTTCTTCACATCTCTGCAAAACTCGATCGAGATTGCTTAAGCAATCATCAAAAGAAGTCTCATAAACAGAGAAATCATCCATGAATACCTCAACAATCTTTTCACAAAAGTTAGAGAATATAGCAGTCATACATCTTTGAAAGGTAGCAGGTGCATTACATAAACCAAAAGGCATACGTCTATAAGCAAAGGTGCCGAAAGTTCAAGTAAAAGTTGTCTTTTCTTGATCCTCTTTTGACACAGGTATTTGAGAGAAACCAGAATAACCATCTAGAAAGCAAAAATGCGTATGCTTGGATAATCTTTCTAGCATTTGATCAATAAAAGGTAAAGGGTAATGATACTTTTTAGTAGCTTTATTTAATTTGTGGAACTCAATTACCATTCTATAACCTACAACAATTCTTTGTGGATCAATTCATCTTTATCATGAGGAACAACAGTAATACCTCCCTTCTTAGGGACACAATGGAAAGGACTTACCCACTGACTATCAGCAACGAGATAAATTATACCTGCCTCCAGAAGTTTTAGTATTTCTTTTCTTACCACTTATTTCATCTTAGGATTTAACCATCGTTGGTGATCGACAACTAGTTTAGCATCTTTCTCCATCTTTATTTTGTGCTGGCATAGAGTGGGTCTAATGCCCTTAAGATCATCAAAAGTATATCCAATAGCAGCATGGTGCTTCTTCAGAGTTTTCAATAATTTCTTTTCTTCATGCTCTGAAAGGTTAGCACTAATAATAACAGGATATATCTCTTTCTCATCAAGATAAGCATATTTAAGAGTATCAGGTAAAGGTTTAAGCTCAAACACAGGATCACCCTTAGGTGGAGGGGGATCCCCTAGGATTTCAACAGGCAAATTGTGTTTCAAAATAGGTCCCTGTTTAAAGAATACTTCATCTATTTCCCTTCTTTCATTCATAAACATATCATTTCCATGATCTAGCAAATATTGTTCTAAAGGATCACTAGGAGGCACGACAATAGAATCAAGACCAATAATTTCATCTTTACTAGGTAATTCTTTATCATGGGGTTGTCTACAAAATTTAGCAAAATTAAACTCATGAGACATATCCCCTAAACCAACAGAAACAATATCCTTATTGTAGTCTATGTTAGCATTAACAGTATTCAAGAAGGGTCTACCAAATATAATGGGACAAAAGTCATCTTGTGGGGAACCAAGAACAAAAAAATCAGCAGGATATTTAACCTTCCCACACAAGACTTCAACATCTCTAACAATCCCAACTGGTGAAATAGTATCTCTATTGGCAAGCTTAATTGTAACATCAATCTCTTTTATATCAGCAGGTGCAATATCATGCATAATTTCTTTGTATAAGGAATGAGGTATTGCACTTGCACTAGCACCCATATCACATAAGCCATGATAGCAATGATCTCCTATTTTAACAAAAATAACAGGCATGCCTACAACATGTCTATGTTTATTTATAATATCAGGTCTAGCAATTCTAGCAGATTCATTGCAGAAGTAAATAACATGCCCATCAATGTTATCGGCCAAGAGATCTTTAACCATAGCAACACTAGGTTGAACCTTAATTTGCTCAGGGGGTTTGGGTGTCTTAATATTACTTTTGTTGACCACGGTTGAAGCTTTAGCATGATCCTTTATTCTAACAGGGAAAGGTGGTTTCTCAATATAAGCAGTAGGAACAACAAGATCATTATAAGTGATAGTATTTTCTTCAACTTTAATAGGTGCAACTACTTTTACTTCAATGGGAGGATTATATTTAAACCACTTCTCCTTAGGTAGGTCAACATGAGTGGCAAAGGATTCACAAAAGGAAGCTACTATCTCAGAGTCAAGTCCATATTTAGTGCTAAATTCATAGAAAGCATCGGTATCCATAAAAGATTTAACACAATCAAAGCTAGGAGTTATACCCAACTCCTTACCTTCGTCGAGGTCCCAATCTTTAGAGTTGCGTTTAATTCTTTCCAATAAATCCCATTTGAATTCAATAGTCTTCATCATAAAAGATCCAGTACAAGAAGTATCGAACATGGAGCGATTACTGAGAGAAAGCCGAGCATAAATTTTTTGAATAATCATTTCTTTTGAGAGCTCATGATTGGGGCATGAATATAACATTGACTTAAGCCTCCCCCAAGCTTGAGCGATTCTTTCTCCTCCGCGAGGCCAAATATATATATATATATATATATATATATATATATATATATATATATATATATATATATATATAATTACAATCACAATGAACAAGATGCATAGGATGAAACTTCTGATGAAATTCCAATTTCAATCGTTGGTAGTTCCATGATCCAATATCATCACATAGCCTCAACCATGTCAATTCATCTCCATTCAAAGATAAAGAGAATACCTTCTTCTTGATAACATCCTTGGGCATACCTACAAGCTTAAATAATCCACAAACTTCATCCACATAGCTTAGGTGCAAATTGAGATGTAATGTTCCATCACCTATGAAAGGATTAGCTAGCAGTTTCTCTATCATACCCGAAGGAATTTCAAAGTAAACATTTTCAGTAGGTTTAGTAGGTTGAGGAGCAACTCTTTTCTCTACTAGTCGGGGTGAAGATACCCCGAACGAGCCCCTCAAAGGATTATGTTCCATAGTAACAAGTGACAGTAAATTTCAGCACACTATATAAATTTTTCCTTACCAAATTCCACCTACCAAAGGCGCTTCACTCCCTGGCAATGGCGCTAGAAAAGAGTCTTGATGACCCACAAGTTTAGGGGATCTATCGTAGCCATTTTGATAAGTAAGAGTGTCGAACCCAACGAGGAGCAGAAGGAAATGATAAGCAGTTTTCAGTAAGGTATTCTCCGCAAGCACTGAAATTATCGGTAACAGATAGTTTTGTGATAAGGTAATTTGTAACGAGTAACAAGTAATGCAAGTAAATAAGGTGAAGCAATATGGCCCAATACTTTTTGTAGCAAAGGACAAGCCTGGACAAACTCTTATATAAAGGAAAGCGCTCCCGAGGATACATGGGAATTATCGTCAAGCTAGTTTTCGTCATGTTCATATGATCCACGTTCGGTACTTTGATAATTTGATATGTTGGTGGACCGGTGCTTGTGTACTTCCCTTACTTGGACAAGCATCCCATTGATGATTAACCCCTATTGCAAGCATCTGCAACTACAACAGAAGTATTAAGGTAAACCTAACCATAGCATGAAACATATGGATCCAAATCAGCCCCTTACGAAGCAACACATAAACTAGGGTTTAAGCTTCTGTCACTCTAGCAACCCACCATCTACTTATTACTTTCGAATGCCTCCCTCTAGTCCCAAACAATGGTGAAGTGTCATGTAGTCGACGTTCACATGAAACTACTAGAGGGATGACAACATACATCTCATCAAAATGTCGAACAAATACCAAATTCACATGACTACTTATAGAAAGACTTCTCCCATGTCCTCAGGAACAAATGTAAATAATCACAAAGCATATTCATGTTCATAATCAGAGGGGTATTAATATGCATAAGGGATCTGAACATATGATCTTCCACCAAATAAACCAACTAGCATCAACTACAAGGAGTAATCAACACTACTAGCAACCCACAGGTACCAATCTAAGGTTTGGATACAAAGATTATATACAAGAGATGAACTAGGGTTTGAGATGAGATGGTTCTGGTGAAGATGTCGATGGAGATTGACCCCCCTCCCGATGAGAGGATCGTTGGTGATGACGATGGTGATGATTTCCCCCTCCCAGAGGGAAGTTTCCCTGGCAGAACAGCTCCGCCGGAGCCCTAGATTGGTTCCGCCAAGGTTCCGCCTCGTGGCGGCGGAGTTTCGTCCCGTAAGCTTTCTGATGATTTTTTCCTCTATGAAAGACTCCATATAAGCAAAGATGGGCATCAGAGGGCCACCAGCGGGCCCACGAGGCACCCTCGTGGACGGTGGGTGTCCCCCCTCCGGTACTTCTTTCGCCCAATATTTTTTATATATTCTGAAAATAATTCCCATCGAGTTTCAGGACTTTTGGAGATGTGCTGAATAGGTCTCTAATGTTTGCTCCTTTTCCAGCCCAGAATTCCAGCTGCCGACATTCCCCCTCTTCATGTAAACCTTGTAAAATAAGAGAGAATAGGCATAAGTATTGTGACATAATGTGTAATAAGAGCCCATAATGCAATAAATATCGATATAAAAGCATGATGCAAAATGTATCAGGGCACGGCTCTCGAAAGTTTAAACCCTGTAGGGGTGTCCCAACTTAGCCCATGACAAGCTCACGATCCGCGGAGACAATCCTCCATCACTGGACACACGATCAAACTCGAAATCTCGGTGCACAAGACATTTCGACAATGGTAAAATAAGTCCAGCAAGACCTCCCGATGCACCGACCGAGCCTAATAGGAGTTGCGCGATCTCGTTCTCAGGGTACACCGAATGGGACAAGCTACGAGTAAAACCAGCCCTCGAGTTTCCCCGAGGTGACCCCGCAGGCTCCCATCTGGGACCAACACCATCAGCACTGGCCCCCCTGCTATGTAGAAAAAACTCGGGTTCATGACGCCCTATGCAGATTAATTATTAGGTTCAAGTATTATGATGGCAAATGTTAAAACCAATGTTTGGCCTTGCTAGAAGAGTTTTATTCAAAGCGAACTATCAAGAGGTCCCCATAAACCCTCAGTATGTTAGGGACGCAAAATCAAGGAACATAACACCGGTATGCCGGAAAATAGGGCAGCAAGAGTGGAACAAAACACCAGGCATAAGGCCGAGCCTTCCACTCTTTACCAAGTATATAGATGCATTAATTAAATAAGAGATATTGTGATATCCCATCATATCCATGATATACATGTCCCAACATGGAACAACCTGCAACTGCACCTGCAACTAGAAATGCTATAAGAGGGGCTGAGCAAAGCGGTAACATAGCCAAACAATGATTTGCTGGGAAGGTTAAAAAGGTTAGAGGGTATCAAGACAATTTGGGAGGCTTGATAAACAAGTGATAGGTAGCACGACATAGCGATAGCATCGAGACAACTAGCAAAAGCAAAGATAGTAGTGGTATCCAGGGTAACGGTCATCTTGCCTGAAATTCCGCTAAGAAGAAGACTAGATCCATGAAGTAGACGAACCAACATAGTCGAACAGATCCTCACATTAGCAACACAACCGGAACTATCAAGGAGAAGCGCTACCGGAAAGAAGCAAACATCATGGTGAACAACCATCACATAAACATAGCATGATGCACAAACAAGCATATGATGCATGTCCGGTTTAATGAGGCATGGCATGGCAAAGTGCAACAAACAATACTACAAATGAAGTGGAGCTCAATATGCAACGAGTTGCATATTGAAGAAACACCACATTCATTCATTTAGTTCCCTACTGTTTATTTACCCATCAATATTAAATGTTTTTAAACATGGCAAGAGGTGAAGCATAATAAGACAATCTATCTAGGCAAGTTTAAATAAGGCCGGAACAACAAACAACAATTCTGGAAAACCCCATATGTCATCTAGCAATTTAATGCAAGCAACAATTTTAAGCATTTAAATGTTGTTATCATGATGCGGATGACATATACAAGTTTTATGCAATTTTATAAAAATGTTACATGAGCATGTTATGAAGCATTTGTCACCGTGGTGGAAAAAAAGGGTGCCCCGGCGACGATAAAGAAAACGGTGCCACGACAACGTCCCGGTTCCGACAACTCATTGAGATATCGGTGCAAAAGAAGCAAGTGTGTGGATTTTCGGAACATGCTAGAGATGGTGGGGCGATCCCGGTTACCGGGTTCCCACGGGTCGACGCATGGAAAATGAGGAGGGCCATGCAACGACACTCGGACATGGTGCAAACAGGAGCATCTCATACAACAAAAGCATTCGTTCTCGGAAGGTCATCTCGGCGGTTATACCTTCGAAGCGTGCGTTTTCAAAGCGGATCGATTCGATGTGGTGTCGGGGAAGTAAACATTCTCGGGACAGTCATAGTGGAAGTAGTGGTTCACGAGTCGAAGAGGAACTAGTCATTCATGTTTGTAGATGTTCGGGGTCACGACAAGGAACTTGACATCCACGAGGTCTTCGCAGGTCGACGGTAATGGTACATGTTTCGTAGCCATTTGAGTCATCGGTAGAGGAACTTGGTGGTCCATGTAGTCGAACTTGGCGCATCCGAAGGGTACTTGGTGAAATCACGTAGTCGTAGATGGGTCGTAGAGGTACTTGACGTCCACGGGGTCGACGGTAGGCATTCTAGGCATCGGGCGTCCAGGTACTTGCCGGGCTTGAAGAATCGAATGGGGGTACATGGTGTTTCGGATGCAGTCTCATCGTTCCTGGTATGATGGCCTTGGTACGAGCCAAAACAAAGCCTCACCAAAGGCCTCAATAGGAAGCCGTGTGGCCTCTCGGTGGAGACAAATTGAACAAGGCCTGACCATGGCGTCCGGAAGGGGTTTCCGAGGTGATGCAGGTGGCCCATGGTGGGGTGCGGCAGGACAGAGCTTGATGGAGCAAGGGCCGAGGGGCGCTTGGCGGCAGGGCCCGCGAACAGAGGAGGAATTTGACAAAAATAGCCTGAGGATTTTTAGAGGAAGTAAAATCCACACCTGTTGGATTTAACTCAGACAAGTTTTAATTTCGAATCCCATTCAAATGAACTCCAAATGGGTTGAAATTATAGGGGGTGACCCTACACACTAGATGTGATTTATGGGAAGATTTGGAACATTTATGGAGAAGTAAAATTGCAACTCAATTTTACTAAAAGGTCAAAAAGGAAGGATAGGTAGTTGAGTCGGATAAAAAAAGAGTTGAAAAATAATGCAAATATGTTATGGGTGATTCCAAGTTAATGGAATATTTATTATATCCCCCTAATATATTGGGAGGATATGTTATAAAGGGAAATCACAATGCGAATTCCCTCGTTTTAAATGGACCAAAAATCCATGCAATTTATTTGAGTTTTAAAACGGTGGCAAAAAAATTAATGGCATGATAAGATGATGCAATGCGAATGATGACATGATGCAATGCAACAACCAAATAAAACAAACGGGAGCAACGAAAAACATGGAAAGCATGTGGAGCGTCGGTCTTGGGATGTCACAGATTGTGTGCCTCATCTGATGTTTCAGAATGGTCGCCTTGATGTTTTGAACATACCGCCAGGTCATCCTATGAATCACACATGTCCATATCGGATTTCTAAAACCAATGAAGACATGAAAATCAAAGAGTGGAAAAAATGTATGGACAGTCATAAGGAGGTACTTGGAATCAACATTGTGCAAAAGGCAAGAATTGGAGACCGGATAATCTCCATTCTCCATAATGGAGAGTCTGGGCCTATCTTGTTTTATGCTATTTTACCTAAGAGAAGGTAGTAGGTCCTAGCTAATAGTCATGATCATGTAATACGAACAACTAAGTAGGATTGTTTAGATGACTATGATGATAATGTGGTATTGAGTAGAAGTTGTAGATGACGATGAGTATGACTTGTTATTATGATACCAATGATGAGTTATTTGTTATTATGATTGATGATGCATGATGCTAAGTTGTTATATGAGCATTATGAGTTATTATATATATACTAGTAGGTGAAATGAACATGGATTAGATTCAAGTGGAGGCAACATGTGGTGCACGTCGAAAGTACTACTAATCCAAACTAGATCAAGTTTGGATTAGAGTAGTACTTTTGACATGCACCACATGTTGCCTCCACTTGAATCTACTCCACGTTCATTTCACCCACTGTTATATATAATAACAAATCATGGTCATAAAATCATATGATGAAAGTACTGTATATAAAACCACAACGAAAATAAGTTGTATTTTTAAAAATATAGGAAAAGTTGGCAGCAACGCTTTTCAGAAGAAACGCTACTGCTACTTACCACTATCAGTAGAGCTTTCCCAAAGAAAGCGCTACTGCTAACTAGGTATACTAGTAGTGCTGCCTTTCCAACGCTACTGCTACTAGTTAGATGTAGCGCCTTAGTGGTAGCGCTCGTACCAGCGCTACTACTTGGGTTTTCCCTAGTAGTGAATGGTCCAATTAGTTTTTGTTCTAGTGCTTTATATATTGCAATTTTTTGCTGCTGTGGTGACCTTGTTCTTGAGCTTACATGTCTAATTTATATGGTCCAAAGTAGTTTTGATGCATGATATAGCCTCCAGACACTTGTAGGAGTAGTTGTTATCAATTTTGTTGAGTTTGGTTCACTTTTATTTTGAGTCACTAAAAATTTCAGAAATTTTCAGAGAAAAGAAATGATGAAAAGATGGTTGAGAGGCTCTTCAGGCAGGGGCTCAAAGGAAAATGAAAATGAGAAGAAGAAGCCCAAGTACAACCTCCCTCGCATCATGGAGGTTCGGCCGTGTGAATGGACAAGTGATGCATTCTTGGGGGCGGCCGGAATTTATGAGGACTTCTATTATTTGGATGAAAATGCAGGCATCACCGACTTCGTCCATGATAAGTGTGATCAATAGCTCCTACTCACTAATACCTTCATGCAAATTTTTCACTTTCATGCTAGGAAATCACCACCCACGGTAGAGCCTTGTTTATATGATGAGCATAAGGAGATGACGCATTATGATTTTTGCGAGGTTTGCAAATTGCCTGATGAGGGCAGCGTCAGTGAACCACGTCCTAGAGATGTGGAAGATATTATTGATGAAGTTACCGTAGGGGAAGGAAGAGGAGTGTCAGAAGCGAGAGTGGCTAGTTTGCATTTTTCCTGTTTTACGCTATTACTCATTATTTGGTGGGAGATGTTTAATTGGTCGTGGAGAGAGTGGAGGCCTTAGTGCTCCTGACCTTGCTACTTTGAGCCATGCATTACTTCGTGATAGAACTTTTAGTTTGGGCACTATTGTTGCTCGACGGTTGAGTCTAAACCATTCAAGGGGTCCTATCTTTGGAGGTATCTATGCCTCACACCTTGCTAGACGCTTCGAGATACCTATCAGTCACGATGAGGAATAGGAGATGCTGCTACCCACTAGATACTTAGACTATAACAATATGGCAGCGCATGATTTTATTAGCGATGATAAGGACAAGAGACTCATCTATAACCTGGTATTCAGCCAGAAGACTTGTCAGATTATTACTTTGCTTGCACCTTCTTTGTTCGATATTCATTCAGGCAGGTACCTCATTTTTCCCGAGGACATTTATGCATATTGGGAGCGGACGCAATCCCCAGTTCCTGAACGAGAACCATCAGCTGATCCGTATCAGGAGTCTATTTATCAGTGGGAACCACGGGAGCTCGCTAACCAGTGGAACCCCCAGGATCCTCCTCTGTACCCAGGAGAGGGCTACTTTAATCAATGAGCATAGAACAACTTAGGCCAAAATCCTAAGCTTGGGGGAGTACGCATTTCTCATCGACATTGCATTTATGTTCACACACTCATTCTAGTTGTCAGTGTTCATACTTTTTCATTTTATTATCCATGTTAGTTTATTTCTTTTTCTCGCTTTCTTCTCGTGTGTTTGCAAAACTTTGAGAAAATCCAAAAAAACAGTTGTAGTTTCTTTTTAGTTTCCTTTCCATGTTTATTTTGTAGTACTATTAAAAGAAAACCCAAAAAGATTTCTCGTTCTTCTTTTGTTTGTTGGGCGTTTTCCTGTGTAAATAGTTTTTCTCGTTCTTGTTTTACTTTCTTCAGAAAAACAAAAACTCCAAAAATATTTCATTGTGTTTCTTTGAAGTTCTTTTTCCTTTCTTTGGGTCGAGAGGAGAAGACCACGATGAAAATGTTGAGTGGCTCTCATTGCATTATTGTTGATCTAAAAGAGAGCCCATATTACCTTGTCCTCTCCTTTGAATAGATGTTTGCAGATTCCAGCTTGGTCCAATGCACGTGCACTATTATTATTATTATTCATACCGTTCGGTCGTGCAAGTGAAAGGCAATAATGATGATATTTGATGAAATGATTGAGATGAGGAAAAGTTAGTATGAACTCAACCTATTTTTTTTTGTAAATATGATTAGTTCATCGTTCTTAATTCAGCCCATTATGAATGAAACATGTTTGCAATGACAATTAGAGATTATAGTTACTCATGCCATGATTAGTTAGCTAGTAGTTTATAATGGTTTACCTTGCGTGCCAACATGCTTTTAAAATGGTTGTGATGTGGTATGATAGGATGGTATCCTCCTTTGAATGATCGAGTGGATTGACTTGGCACATGTTCATGCATGTAGCTGAAACAAAATCTACATAGCCTCCACGATATTTATGTTCATGGTGATTTATATCCTACTCATGCTTACACTCAATGTTGGTTATTCTCAATGCATGTTTATGACCGTTGTTGCTCTCTAGTTGGTTGCTCCTCAATCTTTTGCTAGCCTTCACTTGTACTAAGCGAGAATACTTCTTCTGCATCCACTTGCATAAACTCAAAGTTGTTCCATATGAGTCCACCATACCTATCTATATGCGGTATTTACCCGCCGTTCCAAGTAAATTTGCATGTGCCAAACTCTAAACCTTCAAATAATAATCTGTTTTGCATGCCCAAATCGCTCATGTAGTGACTAGGGGCTGTCAGTATCTTCCATGCTAGGTGGGTTATTCTCACGATGAGTGTTAATTCACTTGTCATTCACGAGAAAGTGGTTGGTAATCGGGATGCCCAGTTCCATGCTCAAAATCAAATCAAAATATAATTTCAAACAAAACTCCCCCAACACTATTGTAGGTATGGACGGTCCCCGTTGTTTTGGACCAGCCGTGGAGTGTGCTGGTTGATGGAGGGGGAGTAAAAACTTTACCATTCTGTTTGGGAACCGCCTATAATGTATCTAGCATGGAATATATTGAGATCTCTTGGTTGTTATGTTGACAATGAAAGCATACTGCTCAAAATTATATTCATCTCTGTTTCAAAAGCTCGAGCTCTGGCACCTCTGCAAATCCCTTCTTCCCTCAGCGAAGGCCCTATCTATATACTTTTATTGCCGAGTCATTATCCTCTTATAAAAAGCACCAGTTAGAGAGCACCACTTTCATTCGTATGCATTGTTATTAATCGATATTGAGTATGACTATGACTGGATCTCATTTGCCATGAATTACAATGTCTAGTCAGTCCTTGATCTTCAGGGGTGCTGTACATTTATGTTTTGCAGTCTCAGAAAGGGCTAGCGAGATACCATTCTGTTATATCATATCACAATTGTTTTGAAAAAGTGTTGTCATCCGATATTTATTATTATTACTCGCTAGTTGATTATGCCATTGATATGAGTAAATGTGAGGCCTAAATGTTATTGTGAATATGGTTAGTTCATAATCTTTGCTAAAAACTTGAATGTTGGCTTTACATATTTGCAACAACAAGATCAAACAGAGTTTGTAAAAGTTTTTCTTTATCACTTTCAATTTCTCAACTGAATTGCTTGACGAGAAGCAATGGGTTATGCTTGGGGGAGTTGATACGTCTCCATCGTATCTACTTTTCCAAACTCTTTTGGCCCTGTTTTGTACTCTAATTTGCATGATTGGAATGGAACTAACCCGGGCTGACGCTGTTTTCAGCAGAATTTCCTTGGTGTTATTTTTGTGCAGAAATAAAAGTTCTCAGAATGACTTGAAAATTTATGGAGAATATTTTTGGAATTAATAAAAAATATTGGCGAAAGAATTAACCAGAGGGGACCCACCAGCTGTCCACAAGGGTGGAGGGCGCACCCCCTACCTTGTGGGTCCCCTGGACCTCCACTGACCTCAACTCGAACTCTATATAATCATGTTCGGGGAGGAAACAATCAAAGAGAAGGATTCATCGCATTTTACGATACGGGATGGCTGATCTAGAGTCCGTTCAAGGTTCTAGAGAGGGGGGGTTCATCGTCATCGTCATCACTAACCTTCCTCCATCACCAATTTCATGATGCTCACTGTCGTGCGTGATTAATTCCATCGTAGGCTTGCTGGACAGTGATGGGTTAGATGAGATTTATCATGCAATCAAGTTAGGTTTATTAGGGTTTGATCCGTAGTATGCACTATGTTCTGAGATTGATGTTGCTATGACTTTGCTATGCTTAATGCTTGTCACTAGGGCCCAAGTGCCATGATTTCAGATCTGGACCTATTATGTTTTCATGAATATAGTTGTGTTCTTGATCCTATCTTGCAAGTTGTAGACACCTATTAGGAGTTATGATCCACATACCCCAAGGTGACAATAATTGGGATTCTTTCCGGTGATTACCGTAGTTTGAGGAGTTCATGTATTCACTAAGTGCTAATGCTTTGGTCTGGTTCTCTATTAAAAGAAGGCCTTAATATCCCTTAGTTTCCATTAGGACCCCACTGCCACGGGAGGGTAGGACAAAGGATGTCATGCAAGTTCTTTTCCATAAGCACATATGACTATATTAGGAATACATGCCTACATTATATTGATGAATTGGAGCTAGTTCTGTGTCACCCTAGGTTATAACTGTTGCATGATGAATGCCATCCGATATAATTATCCATCATTGATCCATTGCCTACGAGCTTTTCACATATTGATCTTTGTTACGTTACTTTGCCATTGCCACTGTTACAATTGCTACAAAACTGCTAATGTTACTTTTTCTACTTTTACCATAACTTCCATACTACTTTGCTACTAAATACTTTGTTGCAGATACTAAGTCTTTCAGGTGTGGTTGAATTGACAACTCAACTGCTAATACTTGAGAATATTCTTCAGCTCCTCTTGTGTCGAATCAATAAATTTGGGTTGAACACTCTACCCTCGAAAATTGTTGTGATCCCCTATACTTGTGGGCTATCAGGCCCACTCAGTAATACAACATCACAATGAGCTTGCAAGCAATGTGACTAAGTCATTAGCCACAGGATCTTGTATTACAAAATGAGTAAAGAGACTTGCCGGTAATGAGATTGAACTAGGTATGGAGATACAGACGATCGAATCTTGGGCATGTAACATACCAATGGACAAAGGGCACTGCATACAGGATTAGCTGGATCCTTGGCATCAAGGTTAAACCAATAAAGATCTTCATAGAATTTGTAGGAACCAATATGGACATCCAGGTTCCGCTATTGTTTATCGACCGTAGAGGTGTCGCGGTCATGTTTGCAAAGTTCTTGAACCCGTAGGGTCTACACACTTAATGTTTGGTAACGATCTAAGTATAGTTGAGTTATTGTGTTGGTGGCTGAAGGTTGTTCGGAGTCCCGGATGAGATCTCGGACATGACGAGGAACTACGAAATGGTCCGGAGGTAAAGATTGATATATAGGACGAAGGGAATCGGATTCCAAAAGTGTTTCGGGAGGTACCGGGTTATCGCCGGAAGACCTAAAAGAGTTTATGGGGGGGGGGTTGGGGGGGCTCATGAGCCAAGGGAAGGGGGCACACCAGCCCACAACAGGCTGGGCACCACCCCAAACCCTAGCCCACTCGGCCAGGTGGATGGGGCGCCCCCTAGGGCAGCTGCCCCCACTACAAAAAAATTCACTTCCATGATGATACGTGTTTGTCACAGTAGGTCACGTTTTCTATCATGCATGTACATCCATGACAATTTTATGACAGAATCAAGATAATCATTAATGTGCTGTCGTAGAAGTGTTCCATGACATTACCAAAATTATCATCATGAAAGTGTCCACTTCCATGATGATAAATCACGCGTCACAGAAGGGCTTTCATCAAGGGTGACCGACACGTGGCATCCATCGTAATGGAACGCCGTTAAGCTACCAGGTCTGGTTTTGGATCCGATAACCCGTTAACAGCCCCGACCAATGGGGATTTTCCACGTGTAAAATCATCATTGGCTGGAGGAAACACGTGTCGGCTCACCGTTGGGACATATGTCATCCACTCATTGGACCCAAAGTGCCTATGATACGTCGACACGTGGCATGGCCCAATAGAGGCCCATTCCTGTGAAAAGGCCGGCCCGTTTGACTTGGTCAAAAGGTGGCGGGACGGCCCACGGCAGGCCTATTAACGGCCTGTTCGCATATAGCCCATTTACAGCTCGTTAACCCAGGGCCCGTTTACAGCCTATCCGAATTAGGCCCAGTAGCATCATCTGGGCCGTCCAATATAATTCCAACCCATTTTAACTTCCGGCCCATGTATGGCCCATGACGTATTTCGGCCCATATGAGTCCCTTCATAACTCTTGGCCCATTAATGGCCCGTGCTAAAACCGGCCCGTAATGAACAGTGTATCGCTTTATACCCATTAGAGGCCCATTATTCCATTGGGTCATTTCCATCCTGTGTTACCTTTCGGCCTTCTGAGGCCCATTTATTCTTGGGCTCATTTCCAGCATTCGGTTACTTACGGCCCGTTACTGGCCTTTTCTGCTTGTGGGCCAAATTCAGCCCGTGGATACAGTCGGCCCATTTGTGGCCTGTTAATCTATTGGGCCATTTTCATAGCATCATCAAATACGACCTATTAACGGCCCATTGTGGTCAGCCCATAAAACGTACGATTTCCACTCTAGCCCGTTTACGGCCCCTTATACGGCCCGTACAAGGCCCATAGATGAGACGGCCCATAGAAGGCCCATGGATCCTACGGGATGTAGAAGGCCCATTGACCCGACGACCCATAGAAGGCCCATTGATCCGACGACCCATAGAAGGCCCATGGATCCGATGGCCCATAGAAGGCCCACGGATCCGACAGCCCATAGAAGGCCATCGATCGTCCGTCCCGTAGATGGCCCATGGATCGTACGGCCTATGGAGGGCCATGTTCACTACAATGTTTGGGCGAGTTGGCCCCGTTTGAACGATATAGCGTATTCAAAGAATTATCCTACTCTATACTATCACCTCTAAAAAATATACACTATACAATAAAGAGACTAGGGCATAGAAACGTAGAATAATCCTACACTATACAATAAAGAAATTATAGTCGATTATACCCACTGGGCATTATGGTTCGGCACCAGTGATAGTAAAGCATACACAAACAACAAATTACATACACTGGGCAAATACAGCTCATACATCATGGACGTGCATCAACATAACTTACCATTTGAACTATAATCTCTTCAGAAAATGGGATTGACCAGATTTAGATAGCACAAATTTCAGTCTACAAAATGTCCAATTCCTTCGTTGTTACCTCAGTGTCTTGTTTCTTTTTTTGACTCCTATATCTAATACTTGCATGTCCAGTCTCAACTTGTTGATTGTACGTTCAAAATCATGTACACGTTGTCTTTCCACCTCTAGTTGATGCTCGAGAACATCATCACATTCCAATTCCAATCCATAATCATTCGGTAACGGCCATGCCGCATTGCTTGAAGATCTTTGTATTGATGTCACTTCATCCTGAAATGTTTCTGTAACTACACATGACTAGGACAAAAATATAGTTACAACAGTGAAGCGAGCAAGACAGACTATTTTGTACATGGCAAAACAGGACTAACAATAATGTTACACGTCATGAAGCATAAGCAGGTGATATTTTAAAAATTATAAAAAAGGTAGTATGTGCAGCCTGCATACAGAAATCTCTCTTAGCTCACCAGAGGAGCATGATGTTGGGGCCCAATCCAAAACACAGACAAGTTACAAATTTAGACAGCATGTTGCGTTGAAGTAAGCAAGTAGTTGGCCATTCTGTAGCTCAAGTAAAGTCTTAGGGAGCATAATGAACAACAGAGGATTTCATACAAACATACTACATCAAGCAAAACTATGCAATCATTAGCCTAGTATAAACTAGATTGTGAGCCTCATTCAATAATAGTTGGTTAATAGACTTCAAAGCTTCAGACACACTTCAGCAGAGTAATTAAATGGGAAGGCCTTTAATTATGTCAAATAATAGTTATACAAGTACCCAACATTAGGCATCGTTCTTTGGGCATCTCATTAACTAAGGACAAATAAAGCAATTGAAAAGAGCAAATTAACTATGCCTGAAACAAACAAGGAATTGAACTATTGAGTTGGATACAGTGAATTACCTTAACAGGTTGAAGAGGATCAGCGCAACTCCTACTTCTCTTGCAAGGCTCCTTCCTAACATCTTTTACTTGGAAATCCTCAATCTTATCTTCATTGCACCCCCTCTGCAAGGTGACACAAACTAGTTACTCGTCTCCTTGGAAGATAAATATGCATACTTTCCAGTCTGTGAACACAAAAGGATGAGATTATAACAAAACAACACCACATAATGAAACATGCCACACCTCTTGCACTTGCACACAATGAAATGAGCATTTACTATGTCTTCACTATGTAAAAACTAGGCATACCTTCGAACTGGATCTCCCGGTACTCTTGGAGAGCCTACTTTAGTGTACAGCCAAACCTTTATGTCACCTATGAGTTAGAAAAGGCCCCACTACAGTAGCGCTTAGTGTTTAAATCGTTGACAAACTCTGTTAGAGTGTTAGGTCAAGAATAGCAAGTAATCAAAGCAAACAGTCCTAGTATGGTTGGCTGATGCAAACAAGCAATTGAACAGATGTGTGAGCAAATCTTACATATCAAGAAAAGAAGCAAAGAAGGAGGCTTAAAGACCATCACTTGACTGACTAGATTTAAGGGGCATTTAAACATCATGCGCAACGTATGAACTAACATAAACATTGCATATTCCAGATTCTATAATGGAATGCACATGTATTAGGTTATGCCATGTATGATGATGCCTAAATGTACACCATAGCAGGCAGGAGTGATTCATCATTCTACGCACAATTGAATTGCAGGTTAAGGGCCAATTCTATTCCGCCTTTTGAGGGCTTATTGTCAAAATAAGCCATAAAAGATGTAAAGAAGTCATTTTTGAGTTGTGGGCTTGGGCTTAACTAATTTCACTTTGGAGGGGGACGTTTCGGGTAGAACCTCACTAAAAATTGAAGGGAAGGGGAATAGTGAAATGACTCTGTTGTCTGCCTATATTACACTCAAAATGCAACTGGTGACGCCGCGTCACACCTCACCCTCAAGTAAAAATAAACACGCAAGCGTTCATTGCCCTGACCGCTTGCATCTCCTCTCCCCTTTCCCTCTACCTTAATACCATGCTTGCAGCACTAGGGTTCCTCCAGCAAGCCGTCACCACTGGTCCCATCTGGCCTGGTCCTCGACAATGCTCTATCCAGCTAGGCTACATGGCCAGCGGGTAGGGGCAAATCTCCCTGGCTGCTCCTCCCTCTAGTGTTGCCCTTCATTCTCATGGTCTCCAACAGCTGCTCCACTGTGGTTCATCCAACGCACTACTCTGGCAGGCGCTACACAACTACGGCTGATGCCACACTACGACAGAAGGCACCTTATTCCCCCTCACCACCTCCCATGCCGTGGCCTTGAGGTGCTGTTGAAGGATGAGCTCATCCAACAAGGTGAGGATCTCCTCTAATTTTTTGCCAAATTTTCATTCTGATCCACTATACGATGAATTGTTAGAGCTGCTTCTGCTACTTCTATATGATGCATTGCTATGAGCTGCTCCTGCTGCTGCTGCCATATGATGAATTGCTATGAACTGCTGCTGTTATATGATGAATTGCTATGAGCTAATGCTGCTACTATATGATGAATTGCTATGAGCTGTTGCTGCTATATGATGAGTTGCTATAAGCTGCTCCTGCTGCTGCTGTATGATGAATTGCTATGAGCTGCTCCCGCTGATGTTATATGATGAATTGCTATGAGCTGCTCCTGCTGCTGCTATATGATGAATTACTATGAGCTGCTCCTACTGCTGCTATATGATGAATTGCTATGAGCTGCTCCTGCTGCTGCTATATGATGAATTGCTATGAGCTGCTGCTAGTATATGATGAATTGCACACTGCTGCTGCTGTATGATGAGGTGCTATGAGCTGCTGCTGCTGCTATATGATGCTTTCAGGTGGTGCTGCTATATGATAATAACCAGTCACTTGGACCATCGAATTTCAATAAATAATTATTCTTCATTTAAATGTGGGTCATGCTTTTTTCATTTAATTAGGCAATGGGATCTCTATGGAAAACATCGACCAAAGTAGATTGTGCCAAGTAGATGCTATCTTTGTATTTGCATTTTGAGCAAATAGTGAAGGTATGTTTTCCTATCATATTAATTACTGCACTGGGTTCAATTTGTGATGTTTGCAAGTCAAATTAATTTTCATATGGGCAACAAAATGAAAAAATATAATGCAATCTAGACTTTTCACAGATCATACCAAAGATAAGCTGAAAACGCAATGAAAAGAACTGGTTGGCTTATTACATGGAGCTTATATTCACATGTACTTATTTTCTTTGGATAACTCGTAATAACTGTCCCTAAGGAACTTGGCCAATAGAACTGACATACAAATAACATGTCACAATGATTACAATGGAGGAGTGACGTACCATAGCACACTGTATAGGATCACCGCTGGCTCTCCTTTTTTTGCGATGTTCCATGAAATTGCCACATACATCTTGTACTTTTTCATTGTGTAACCCTATCTGCAAGTTGACACGACTAATTTCAGACATCTCTACATGATAATACATTGCATATACCTTGCGCATATTTAAACCACCAATTAATGATTGTGTGTAGCATAAACTAGCCATGACTCTGTGTGCTGGACTAGCAGGCACTCTAAGGGAACCTAATGTAGTGTACTGGAATTCCTACATGCCACCTACGATTTTTTGTAATGTACTGCCTCTGTTCCTAAATATATGTGCGCCGGTGGATGAGCATTCTAGGGTTTTGAGAGGGGAGGGGAGAAAGGCCGATAAAGTACGGACGACATGATGTGAGATGCTCTGGTGCTGTAGAGTTAGTCGTTTTTGCGGGTGGGGGGGAGGAAATGGGGGTGCCGTGTAGTGGGGGGAACCAGAAGTTACCAAAGCAGCCTCGACCTATTATGTAGATGAAGGCTGTATTGTAACTGTTGGTTTCCGTGCACCAAGGACAAAAGGGGAATTTCGCATGCTAAAGACTAAGGTAGCGGAAATTTTAGAAGGAGGTGGGAGATTTTGCTGCCCGCGGGAT
>NC_041386.1:438355586-438426517 GCF_002162155.2 Triticum dicoccoides
GTACTGCCTCTGTTCCTAAATATATGTGCGCCGGTGGATGAGCATTCTAGGGTTTTGAGAGGGGAGGGGAGAAAGGCCGATAAAGTACGGACGACATGATGTGAGATGCTCTGGTGCTGTAGAGTTAGTCGTTTTTGCGGGTGGGGGAGAGGAAATGGGGGTGCCGTGTAGTGGGGGGAACCAGAAGTTACCAAAGCAGCCTCGACCTATTATGTAGATGAAGGCTGTATTGTAACTGTTGGTTTCCGTGCACCAAGGACAAAAGGGGAATTTCGCATGCTAAAGACTAAGGTAGCGGAAATTTTAGAAGGAGGTGGGAGATTTTGCTGCCCGCGGGATCGTTCGTATCCAGTTTCAACTAATTTTGGACCGTGCTAGTGGGAAGGTCATGCGAGACTGTGTACACGGGGCACACGGCAGTAGTTAATAACTGGTGTGAAGTCCACCCCAGAAAAAAGACAATAACTCGGGATGATGCGCCGATAACTTGGACGTTCACACGGGCGCGGCTAATCGTACGGGTGTAGTGGCGCATTCACAAAAAGGGATCAAACGCTCAGCCTATGCATTTCTTGTGTAAATAGATAATTTAGTGCAATTGGTTATTTACTTTAAACGTAATGCATTGACGTGTCAGTGTAGAGGCGCACAAAAAGAAATGGATATTGTAGCCCACTACTTAAAAGTGTTACCTCATATGATTACATAGCCTCCATTTCATAAATTGCGTACCCGTTGAATTCATATATGAATATTACATATATTACTTCATAATAGAACCTTAAATCATCCAAGACTAATGATTTTGAATGCAAGAGTAACAATGGTGCATGTACATGATAGCTACATTGGTTGTTTGAAGAAACATCACTGTAACTTTGGCATGCACAACTGAAAAGGTTTATTAAATATAAAAAATGTGATATGTGAGTGTCCAATCTTTATAGCGTTGAATCGGTATTGTACCTTTGGCCATGATGCGAAGTAGATATTTATTTATGTTCAAGCGATGCACGTCCACGATCGCTAGATAGTGATACGTGAATGAATTGTGCAATCTCTCTCACACGCATACATATCTCATTTCCCTGTGGGCATCAGAAGCACACACGCGCACTTCGTGTATTTCTCTCCCTCCGTCAAGGTTAGAATTCGTCTTTCTACCCTGTCCTACAAGTCTCTCACACAGAAACACACACGCTCTCTCTGTCGAACATGCCCACCCCTTTAATTCCGCCCACCCACAGCCACTAATGTCTCAAAGTATAATAATATCTCTCACACATATGCCTAAGGTTAACTCGAGTTCGGAACCATATGAATACATACAATGGGATTCCAGCAGAGCACCTCTTGTTTTGAGATTTCGCTCTCTCTCTCTCCTCTCTCTCTCTCTCTCTCACACACACACACACGCGTGCACGCGCGCACACACATTGTTTCTCGCTTCATTTTTCCGGCACTTGCATGCACACAATTTTGTTTATCTTCATGATGCTTTAAGTATGCCTCGCACAAATGCTATCTACCTATCCCTTAATATAGCTAGATATGTGTCACACAAACTCCTTCTCCCTACTAGCAAGATGCCCATGCGTTGCACCGAACATCAAGATGCATTTGTATGAGTAGTTTATCTTGTGGGAGAAAAGGATGAACGAGGCAATGCCTTATTTGCAAATTCGGAGAGGGGTGTGGATATATTTTTACAAAATTGCCACAGTTTCCTTCCTATCCGTCGGGTATAAATCGGATGGCCTATATTGTAGGATGGAAGGAACACCATCATCGCCAACTCTATTTTTTTTATAAGAGTAGGGATATGTAAGTGTCACTGCCCCCCCCCTCGACACACACACCCACACCCACACAACCACACACACACACACACACACACACACACTTCCCAACACCGAAGGAGTAGGGTGACACCTCGATCTTGATAATAATCTATCGACTGGCTTCTCTCTCAAGCACACACACACACACACACACACTACCCGACACCGAAGGAGTATGGCGGCACCTCGATCTTGATAGTAATCTATCTACTCCTCTTTCAAACACACACACACACACACACACACTCGCTAGTTGTGCCTCTGTGCCTACCGCACACACTCTCGATACGTCTTTCTCTCCCTCCCCCTCCCCCACCCCACCCCAACAATGACAGCAGAAGGGTGACAACTCGATCTTATGGTAATCTGTTAATTGGTTTCTCTCTCGAACATTGTGTCTCTGTGCCTCCCTCAGTAGCCCCCTCGATATGTAGACTTCTCGCGCGTGCACAGCTATAGTGACGATGACGCTTAACCCAGTGTGCCTCATTTTTACCGGCCTCATGTGATAGTTTTCACCCTATTGTCTGTTAATTAACAAGGCAACCTTTTCTTTGTTACTACAAGTGAATCTGAAATCATTCGGGGCAGACATAAAATATATCACTTCAACCCAATTATCGCAGTAACTATTTTAAAAGAAACTAGCTAGATGCCCGTGCGTTGCATGGAACATCAAGATGCATTTATATGAGTAGTTTATCTTGTGAGAGAAAAGGATGAACGAGGGAAGGCCGTATTTGCGAACGTGGAGAGGGGTGTGGGTATACTTTTGCAAAATTGCCATAGTTTTTATTCCTATCCGTTAGATATAAATCCGACGGCCTATATTGCAGGATGGCACGCACACCATCATCACCAACTCTGTTTTCTACTCCCTCCGTTCCTAAATATTTGTCTTTTTAGAGATTTCAACAAGTGACTACATATGGAGCAAAATGAGTGAATCTACACTCTAAAATATGTCTACATACACATCTGTATGTGGTAGTCCATTTGAAATCTGAAAACACAAATATTTAGGAACGGATGGAGTATAAGAGTAGACATGGAGATATATCTCCAGCACGGTCCACAACAAAAATGTGCCGGACTGGTTAGCGCCGGATGCTCGCAATGCGATGACATGAGTTCGAATTCTGTCTTTAACTCTAGATTTTTTATATTATATATTACTTATTTAATATATACTTCTTTTGCTACTATACTGACAGTGGAACCCACAGAGTACTTAGAATACAAGATTAAGGATGGACTTGTTTCTTTTTAATTTTCTATACGAAGTTGTAGCGACCCTGCAAGTCACGTGTACACTGTACATGCAATTAACTTTTTATAGAGGGACAATCATACACGCAATTAACTCAAATGGATTGGATGTCACTCTATTATTTCCAGCATAAGAGCATCTCCAATGGCAGCCAGCAAATTTCCTCCCGCTTCCTTCCGTGGAGGACGACATCAAATGCCAGCGACATACATTTTCACAACTCTAACCAACTAGATGAAATTCGTGCAAACACGGACTGATTTCATATAAGCATGAAGGATTTCGTATAAAAAAGCCGGATCTTCATATAAACATGATGGATTTCATTACATTTACATGAACTAAGCGGTGCCAATCCAGCTCTCTTGGTATAATTAATACTCCCTCCGTCCGAAAATACTTGTCCTAGAAATGGATGTATCTAGACTTTTAGTTATAGATACATTCAATTTATCCATTCTTAGAACAAAAATTTCCCGCCAGCTGGAGAGGGAGTACATAATCTAAATGGCCGCCCGCGGGTCCCTTTGTCTTCCTCATGTCCGGCAGACACTTTGAGGGGTCGACGAAGGTCCTCGGAAGAGACGAAGAAGCAAAGAAACCACCTGAATGCGTAGTCGTCGCATCGGCGGTGGCCTTCATGGGACCCAAGTGGCGGCGGCCTCCCTTGTTCTACTTCTCCTCGATGATGGCGGCGGACACGGAGAAGCTGGCCATCGACTCGCCGCTCTCCACGCAGCCGGCTTCTGTCTCTGCCTGCATGGCGCTACCGCAGGCACGGGAGGCGCACCCACACACACGGGAGGCGCGGCACCACAGACACTGGTGGCATGGTACGACGCGGCAGCGATGACGCGTGTACTGGTGTGCTTGCTGTTGTGCCTGCATGGAGCAACTCGCCACTCTTTGCAACCTCTTGAGCACTGCGTTGGTTTTCTCTTGAAGAGGAAAGGGTGATGCAGCAAAGTAGCGTAAGTATTTCCCTCAGTTTTTGAGAACCAAGGTATCAATCCAGTAGGAGGCCATGCACGAGTCCCTCGCACCTACACAAACAAATAAATCCTCGCAACCAATGTGATAAGGGGTTCTCAATCCCTACACAGTCACTTACGAGAGTGAGATCTGATAGATATGATAAGATAATATTTTTTGTATTTTTTATGATAAAGATGCAAAGTAAATAAAAGGAAATAAAAATAACTAAGTGTTGGAAGATTAATATGATGGAAAATAGACCCGGGGCCCATAGGTTTCACTAGTGGCTTCTCTCAAGAGCATAAGTATTCATGGTGGGTAAACAAATTACTGTTAAGCAATTGACAGAATTGAGCATAGTTATGAGAATATCTAGGTATGATCATGTATATAGGCATCACGTCCGAGACAAGTAGACCGACTCCTGCCTGCATCTACTACTATTATTCCACACATCGACCGCTATCCAGCATGCATCTAGAGTATTAAGTTCATAAGAACAAAGTAACGCTTTAAGCAAGATGACATGATGTAGAGGGATAAACTCATGCAATATGATATAAACCCCATCTTGTTATCCTCGATGGCAATAATACAATATGTGCCTTGCTGCCCCTACTGTCACTGGGAAAGGACACCGCAAGATTGAACCCAAAGCTAAGCACTTCTCCCATTGCAAGAAAGATCAATCTAGTAGGCCAAACCAAACTGATAATTGGAAGAGACTTGCAAAGATAACCAATCATACATAAAAGAATTCAGAGAAGATTCAAATATTGTTCATAGATAAACTTGATCATAAGCCCACAATTCATCAGTCTCAACAAACACACCGCAAAAGAAGACTACATTGAATAGATCTCCACAAGGGAGGGGGAGAACTTTGTATTGAGATCCAAAAAGAGAGAAGAAGCCATCTAGCTAGTAACTATGGACCCGAAGGTCTGAGGTAAACTACTCACACTTCATCGGAGGGGCTATGTTGTTGATGTAGAAGCCCTCCGTGATCGATGCCCCCTCCGGCGGAGCTCCGGAAAAGGCCCCAAGATGGGATCTCGTGGATACAGAAAGTTACGGCGGTGGAATTATGGTTTTGGCTCCGTATCTGGTAGTTTGGGGGTACGTAGGTATATATAGGAGGAAGGATTACGTCGGTGGAGCAACAGGGGGGCCACGAGGGTGGAGGGCACGCCCAGGGGGTAGGCGCACCCTCCTACCTCATGGCCTCCTGGTTGATGTCTTGACGTAGTGTCCAAGTCCTCTGGATCACGTTCATTCCAAAAATCACGTTCCTGAAGGTTTCATTCCGTTTGGACTCCGTTTGATATTCTTTTTCTACGAAACTCTGAAATAGGCAAAAACAGTAATTCTGGGCTGGGCCTCCGGTTAATAGGTTAGTCCCAAAAATAATATAAAAGTGTATAATAAAGCCCAATAATTTCCAAAACAGAATATAATATGGCATGGAACAATCAAAAATTATAGATACATTGGAGACGTATCAAGCATCCCCAAGCTTAATTCCTGCTTGTGCTCGAGTAGGTAAATGATAAAAACAGATTTTTTTTATGTGGAATGCTACTTGGCATAATTTCAATGTAATTCTTCTTAATTGTGGTATGAATATTCAGATCCGAAAGATTCAAGATAAAAGTTCAATATTGACATAAAAATAATAATACTTCAAGCATACTAACTAAGCAATTTTGTCCTCTCAAAATAACATGGCCAAATAAAGTTCATCCCTACAAAATCATATAGTTTAGTCATGCTCCATTTTCGTCACACAAGAATGCTCTCATCATGCACAACCCCGATGACAAGCCAAGAAATTGTTTCATACTTTAGTAATCTCAAACTTTTTCAACCTTCATGCAATACATGAGCGTGAGCCATGGATATAACACTATGGGTGGAATAGAATATAATGATGGGGGTTATGTGGAGAAGACAAAAAGGGAGAAAGTCTCACATCAACGAGGCTAATCAATGAGCTATGGAGATGCCCATCAATTGATGTTAATGCAAGGAGTAGGGATTGCCATGCAACCGATGCACTAGAGCTATAAATATATGAAAGCTCAACAAAAGAAACTAAGTGGGTGTGCATCCAACTTGCTTGCTCACGAAGACCTAGGGCATTTGAGGAAGCCCATTGTTGGAATATACAAGCTAAGTTCTATAATGAAAAGTTCCTGCTAGTATATGAAAGTGACAAAACAAAAGACTCTCTATGATGAAGATTATGGTGCTACTTTGAAGCACAAGTGTGGTAAAAAGGATAGTAACATTGTACCTTCTCTCTTTTTCTCTCAATTTTTTTGGGGCCTTCTCTTTTTTTATGGCCTTTCTCCTTTTTTATTTTTTTTATTTTTCCTCACTTGGGACAATGCTCTAGAAAACGATGATCATCACAATTCTATTTATTTACAACTCAATGATTACAACTCGATACTAGAACAAAGTATGACTCTATATGAATGCCTCCGGCGGTGTACCGGGATATGCAATGAACCAAGAGTGACATGTATGAAAGGATTATGAATGGTGGCTTTGCATCAAATACTATGTCAACTACATGATCATGCAAAGCAATATGACAATGATGAACGTGTCATGACAAACGGAACGGTGGAAAGTTGCATGGCAATATATCTCGGAATGGCTATGGGAATGCCATAATATGTAGGTATGGTGGCTGTTCTGAGGAAGATATAAGGAGGTTTATGTGTGAAAGAGCGTATCATATCACGGGGTTTGGATGCATCGGCAAAGTTTGCACCAACTCTCAATGTGAGAAAGGGCAATGCACGGTACCGAAGAGGCTAGCAATGATGGAAAGGTGAGAGTGCGTATAATCCATGGACTCAACATTAGTCATAAAGAACTCACATACTTATTGCAAAAATCTACAAGTCATAAAAAACAAGCACTACGCGCATGCTCCTAGGGGATAGATTGGTAGGAAAAGACCATCGCTCGTCCCCGACCGCCACTCATAAGGAGGACAATCAAAGAACACCTCATGTTTCAAATTTGTTACATAACATTTACCATACGTGCATGCTACGGGACTTGCAAACTTCAACACAAGTATTTTTCAGATTCACAACTACTCAACTAGCACAACTTTGATATCACTACCTCCATGTCTCAAAACAATCATCAAGCATCAAACTTCTCTTAGTATTCAACACACTCATAAGAAAGTTTTTACTAGTCTTGAATACCTAGCATATTAGGATTATTAAAGTAAATTACCATGCTATTTAAGAATCTCAAAATAATCTAAGTGAAGCATGAGAGAATAATAGTTTCTATAAAACAAAACCACCACCGTGCTCTAAAATATATAAGTGAAGTACTAGAGCAAAAACTATATATCCCAAAAGATATAAGTGAAGCACATAGAGTATTCTAATAATTTCCGAATCATGTGTGTCTCTCTCAAAAGGTGTGTACATAAAGGATGATTGTGGTAAACTAAAAATCAAAGACTCAAATCATACAAGACGCTCCAAGCAAAACACATATCATGTGGTGAATAAAAATATAGCTCCAAGTAAAGTTACCGATGGAAGTAGACGAAGGAGGGGATGCCTTCCGGGGCATCCCCAAGCTTTGGCTTTTAGGTGTCCTTAGATTATCTTGGGGTTCCATGGGAATCCCCAGGCTTAGGCTCTTGCCACTCCTTGTTCCATAATCCATCAAATCTTTCACCCAAAACTTGAAAACTTCACAACACAAAACTTAAAGTAGAAAATCTCGTGAGCTCCGTTAGCGAAAGAAAACAAAACACCACTTCAAGGTACTGTAATGAACTCATTCTTTATTTATATTGGTGTTAAGACTACTGTATTCCAACTTCTCTATGGTTTATAAACTATTTTACTAGCCATAGATTCATTAAAATAAGCAAACAACACACAAAAAACAGAATCTGTCAAAAACAGAACAGTCTGTAGTAATCTGTAGCTAACGCAAGATATGGAACCCCAAAAATTCTAAAATAAATTTCTGGACGTGAGGAATTTATCTATTAATAATCTTCAAAAAGAATTTACTTAATATCACTTTCCAAAAAAAATGGCAGCAATTCTTGTGAGAGCTAAAGTTTCTGTTTTTTACAGCAAGATTAAAAATACTTTCCCCAAGTCTTCCCAACAGTTCTACTTGGCACAAACACTAATTAAACACAAAAAAACACAACCAAAACAGAGGCTAGATAAATTATTTATTTAATAACAGCAAGGAAAAATATTGGGTTGTCTCCTAACAAGCGCTTTTTCTTTAAAGCCTTATAGCTAGGCAATAAGATTTCAACGATGCTCACATGAAAGACAAGAATTGAAGCACAGAGAGAGCATCATAAGACATGTGACAAACACATCTAAGTCTAACATACTTCCTATGCATAGGCATCTTATAGGAAAACAAATTATCAAGGCAAGCAAAAACTAGCATATGCAAGGAAGTGGAAAGAAACAATAGCAATCTCAACATAACGAGAGGTAATATAGTAACATGAAAATTTCTACCACCATATTTTCCTCTCTCATAATAATTACATGCAGGATCATAAGAGAATTCAACAATATAGCTATCACATAAAATATTTTCAACATGGTCCACATGCATGCAAAGTTGACACTCTTCCGAAATAGTGGGATCAACATTAACTAAAGTCATGACCTTTCCAAACCCACTTTTATCAAAAACTTCATAAGATTGAACATTCTCCAAATATGTGGGATCTAAAGTTGACATTCTGTCGAACCCACTTTCAATATTATTGCAAACATTATAATCAATCTCATATTCAACATGGGGTTTAAATAAATTTTCAAGATCAAAAGAAGAATCACCCCAATCATGATCATTCCAACAAGTAGAGGACATAGCAAAACTGGCATCCCCAAGCTTAGGGTTTTGCATATTATTAGCACAATTGACATTAATAGAATTTATAATAGCATCATTGCAATCATGCTTTTTATTCAAAGATCTATCGTGAATCGCTTCATAAAGTAATTCATCACACTTTTCAGATTCACGAATTTCAAGCAAAACCTCATAAAGATAATCTAGTGCACAAAACTCACTAGCATTTGGTTCATCATAATTGGATCTATTAAAAATATTAGCAAGTGGATGAGGATCCATAGATCTTAGGTTCTCTATTTAGTAATAAATAAACAACTATTCCAACCAAACGAGCAAATGAGCCAAGTAAGACATAAAAGCAAACAGGAAAGAGGCAAATAAAACGGCAATGGTGAAGTGGGGGAGAGGAAAACGAGAGGCAAATGGAAAATAATGTAATGCGGGAGATAAGGGTTTGTGATGGGTACTTGGTGTGTTGACTTTTGCGTAGACCTCCCCGGCAATGGCGCCAAAATCCTTCTTGCTACCTCTTGAGCACTGCGTTGGTTTTCCATTGAAGAGGAAAGGGTGATGCAGCAAAGTAGCATAAGTATTTCCCTCAGTTTTTGAGAACCAAGGTATCAATCCAGTAGGAGGCCACACATGAGTCCCTCACACCTACACAAACAAATAAATCCTTGCAACCAACGCGATAAGGGGTTGTCAATCCCTACACGGTCACTTACGAGAGTGAGATCTGATAGATATGATAAGATAATATTTTTGGTATTTTTTATGATAAAGATGCAAAGTAAAATAAAAGGCAATAAAAATAACTAAGAGTTGGAAGATTAATATGATGGAAATAGACCCGGGGGCCATAGGTTTCACTAGTGGCTTCTCTCAAGAGCATAAGTATTCACGATGGGTAAACAAATTACTGTTAAGCAATTGACAGAATTGAGCATAGTTATGAGAATATCTAGGTATGATCATGTATATAGGCATCACGTCTAAGACAAGTAGACCGACTCCTGCCTGCATCTACTACTATTACTCCACACATCGACCGCTATCCATCATGCATCTAGAGTATTAAGTTCATAAGAACAGAGTAACACTTTAAGCAAGATGACATGATGTAGAGGGATAAACTCATGCAATATGATATAAACCCCATCTTGTTATCCTCGATGGCAACAATACAATACGTGCCTTGCTGCCCCTATTGTCACTGGGAAAGGACACCGCAAGATTGAACCCAAAGCTAAGCACTTCTCCCATTGCAAGAAAGATCAATCTAGTAGGCCAAACCAAACTTATAATTCAAAGAGACTTGCAAAGATAACCAATCATACATAAAAGAATTCAGAGAAGATTCAATTATTGTTCATAGATAAACTTGATCATAAACCCACAATTCATCGGTCTCAACAAACACAACGCAAAACAAGATTACATCGAATAGATCTCCACAACAGAGGGGGGTAACTTTGTATTGAGATCCAAAAAGAGAGAAGAAGCCATCTAGCTAGTAACTGTGGACCCGAAGGTCCGAGGTAAACTACTCACACTTCATCGGAGGGGCTATGGTGTTGATGTAGAAGCCCTCCGTGATCGATGCCCCCTCCGGCGGAGCTCCGGAAAAGGCCCCAAGATGTGATCTCGTGGATACAGAAAGTTACGGCGGTGGAATTAGGGTTTTGGCTCCGTATCTGGTAGTTTGGGGGTATGTAGGTATATATCGGAGGAAGGAGTATGCCGGTGGAGCAACAGGGGGCCCACGAGGGTGGAGGGTGCGCCCAGGGGGGGTAGGTGCTCCCCCCTACCTCGTGGCCTCCTAGTTGATGTCTTAACGTAGGGTCCAAGTCCTCTGGATCACGTTCGTTCCAAAAATCACGTTCCCGAAGGGTTCATTCCGTTTGGACTCCGTTTGATATTCTTTTTCTACGAAACTCTGAAATAGGCAAAAAACAGCAATTCTGGGCTGGGCCTCTGGTTAATAGGTAAGCCCCCAAAATAATATAAAAGTGTATAATAAAGCCCAATAATGTCCAAAACAGAATATAATACAACATAGAACAATCAAAAAATATAGATACGTTGGAGACGTATCACTCCTCATCGAGCTGAACTGGAGCGGCGAGTTGCTGAACCACATGCCTGCTTGGGGCGGCAACTGGCTCCGTCGGGCCAAGTGAGGTTGGTGAAGCACCGAGCGGCCTCGCCCGTATCCGGAGGGCTCGGCAGGCCACCTAGTCGGGTAATATGCCGGAGAACGGCTCCTCGGAAGCCATCGGAAGAGTGGATAAAATGGTGAAGGAGGAGATGGGGGAGCGGCGGACGGGTGCGATTCTTGCCCGTTGTCTATCTGGCCTCGTGTAAATAGAGGGTGGACGGTAGGATCTTGGTCGGCGTCTAGCCTCTTTTAAACTGAAGGCAGACGGGAGGATCTCGGCCGGTGTTGCGTTTAATTCCGGCCTGCTCATGAATGGACTTGTGGCCGGAGTAGGTTTCTCGGTCTGCATGCGGGTTGGGGTTTGATGGAGGCAAGGAGGCGTGTTCAGCCGGGCGTACATCGGGCGGCGCAGTACTATTCAATTTGATATTATGGGGACCCCGACTCATAAGTCGTGATCACCGAATGCACGTGTATAGTGATCCCAGAGATCAATGCTCATTGAACACACAGAAGCTGAATAACAAGAGTCTTACATCCATACATATCGTCTTACACAAATTATGACCATTATGGTCAAGTCTTACATAGATAAAGCCACATGGGCTGAATACCAAATAAACTTAAGCAGTGGAAATTCTTCGTCGATAAGTAGAACCCATGCCATCTGCCTTAACCCTACAGGCATTCTTACTGGGAAACGTCCTAGTTCGCATGTTCGTCTCCAAGAACTCTTCTTTGAACTCATGTTCTTCCATGCCTGGCCAATTAAATAACCAGTGGCAAGCCAATGAGTACTTTGAATGTACTCGCAAGCAACCCATGTT
Source organism: Triticum dicoccoides (assembly GCF_002162155.2). NCBI lineage: Eukaryota > Viridiplantae > Streptophyta > Magnoliopsida > Poales > Poaceae > Triticum > Triticum dicoccoides. Next base: position 438,367,542 of record NC_041386.1, read on the forward strand.
TTGGTTCAAAGTACAACAATGCATGATATAGGTAAATTTTTGCGGAAAGCTAGTTTTTTGAGTGCTATGACATGTTCAACCACGTGTAAGACATGCATCCGGAGAATTCAATTAACCATGAGGACAGGTTACATATATCAACATAAATAGGGTGGGCATCAACCCAACTCAATCATGTCAAGTCCTTTGACTTGACCCACGTAGATCTTCCCACTTATCCAAACACACACACTGGTTTGTAACATGTGGACGTAGCCCAAGAGCGGTTACCCAACTTTCCTTGACCGTGGACACGGCTATTCGAATAGTTTTACACTCTGCAGAGGTTGCACACTTTACCGACAAGATCCGGGGAACTTCCGTGTCATCCACGACCCGCGGTACCTCAAGTACCCGGGGTAAGCACCCGATCACTATCTTTCCCTAGACGACACTAACAAGGAGTCCACTCGTTGTTCCGTATCCTCACGATGTACATCATACGAGACTCACTCGAGATCGTATCATCCGAGAGGGGACACAACAGTGTATCCGGTGCCCTGTGAAAACAGCCATGGCCGCCCTACCTGGCACGACCCCGTCCCGAGAGAGCGCACCAACAAATCTACCGTCACTAGTAATGCGGGCTCCAAGCTAGTATCGGCCTAGGTAATCAATAATGCCCTTTCCCATACAAGGGTAGAGTGGTTGCGCATGTAAGGTTGGAATAACGGTCGCAACTTAAACCAATCCGTTTTGAAAATCAACACCCACACTTGCCTCGGTACACCACTTCGTCATCAAGTGGTTACCCAACTCATCATCTCCCTCGGGCATAAGTGGCACCCGACAGGGTTTTCGAAAAGTCCTTTGAAAATACTTTGTCTCCATCACCATGCATATTCCCGTCCCTTTTTGCGTAGCAACTACTTTAATTAGCATCCTATCTACTCCCACTGGCATAACCCTCATAAGAAGGTAGGGTCATGCACAATGCAAGTATCAAGAAGGAGGAAATGGAGGCAACCCACCAAAGTGGCTACCATCTCATCATGATTCCGATGCAACAATAATAAAGTGCTATATGAAATGCATAAAAAGGGTTTCATAGACATGGTCAAAGGGGTGCTTGCCTGGCTCAACAAAGTCTTCTGGGTCTTCAAAGTCTTCTGGTCCAACTCCTTCGTCAGCAACGCAATCTATCGTCGCAAAATAATAACAAGAAAAATAAGGCAATAATAAAACAGAAAAACCAAAGTGCTCAGAAAAATGTCAACTCATTTTTGTTAAATACTAGGTTGAAAACTAAGAAGGGGAAAATTCCTAGTTTTGGATTTGGAGTAGCAGAATAGGAGAAATGGATTTACAAAGGTATATTTAAATGCTTAAAATCACATTTAAATATTTACAATGAAGAAAAGGTTGTTGGATTTTAATGAAAATTGCACCATTAAATAGGTTGCAATACTTTAGGAATTTAGGAATTGGAATTAATTTATTTGGACATATATTTTATCCTGTGGAATTCTTGGAAAAGTGATAGAAAAAGAAAAAGAAAAGGGCTCTGTGCCTGCTGGGCCAGAACAGGCGCAGCGTAGCAGGCCCAGAGAGGATCCAGCACGCGCGAGGCTGCCATGTCGAAGGCGTAATTTCAAAATATGCCTTCAGCCGACGGGCGAACCGGTACGCGCGCGCGTGCGTTTCAAACCTGACGGGTGGAGCCCACCGGTCAGAATGTGAGGCTGACCGACGGGCCCAACGGCCGTCGTCTTCAACCTCAGGCTAGAGGGGGAGGCGGGCTTACCGGCAACGATGCAGGGCACGACGAGGTCGGGCGAGGGCACGGCTGGGCTTAGCATCGTGTCTCCGTTCAGGTGGAGGTGGAGTTGGTCACCGGAGCAGCCTGGTTCGCCGGCGACGAGGTCACGTGGCGGAGGTGCTTCGGGCGTCGGTGGTTCCGGCCGTTCCCGGCTGCAAAAGAGTGGGGGAAGAGAGGGGAAGGGGTCAGTGGTGCTGTGTGGTTCTAGATCGAGAGAGAACGGGGGCGGAGGAGGCCTGTACCGTGCGAATGCCGACGAGCCGAGGCAGCGGAGCTCGAGCTCGATCTCGAGCTCGAGCGGCTCTGGGGACAAATGGGTGGTGCGGGAGGTGGATTAGGAGTGTTGGGGAGCGACAGGGAGTGACAGAGAGGCTCGGGGTCGCCTTTTGTAGGCTGGCCGAGGTCCACCGTAGGCGCGACCTACGGGTGCCCGCGGGATCGGCTCGGGTGTCCATTAGAGAGGGAATGGAGGGCTCGGGGGTGTTCGTGGGAGTGGTCTAGGGTGCCAGGGAGTGAGAGGAGGAGCGGGGCAAGCTGCGGGCGGGCCATAGGAGCTGCGCAAGCATTGGCTGAACGGGGCGGCATTCTGGCGCGAGCTGCAGGAGAGAGAGGAGGGCGCGTGAGCAAGTGGGCAGCCTGCTGGCGTGGAGCGGACGTCGAGGGGCATCGACTGGCGCGCGGGGGAGGCTCGAGGTGGCCGGGAGGCACGGCGTCAACGGTCGGGTGCCCTGCCAGGCGCTCCAGAGCGCGACTTTGGTCGGCATCCACGGCATTCCCGCGTCTGCGCGCGTCTGGCAGCTGCAGGGGGCATGGGCAAAAGCCGGGGAGTGCCTTGGATGCTCTGGAAGGCTGAGAGGAGAGAGGGAGGTTGAGAGAGAGAGAGGAATCCACTGTCCAGAGAAGGAAAATGGGGTTCTCCCCCCCTTCATCATTGCTTCCTCGGGCAGCAAAGCACACAGGTGCTAGAGGGGGACTAGGAGGGGTCGTGGTAGAAAGTTGAGCCTACGGAGATTAGTGGAAGATGCCAAAAATGGGATTTTTGTAAAGTGGCAGAAGGTGTTTGATGCTGGTTTGAGCAAGTAGATGGTTTCCATTTGCCATGAGACTCCACAGGGTGGAATGAAACATATAATTAGGGCCTTCCACCAATTTTGAGCTTATTTGGGCAATGTTGCCAATGCAACTTTTGTAAACCCTAGAAATTAGCAGAAATGAACTTGTGCAGATCTAGTTGATCAAATCATTTCTCCTTGATACACCACTTGGTGTAGTGGCCTCATTTGGTCATATGAACATGATCACAAAATTTGGGGTCAAGGAGAGAAAGTTGGTAGTACAAAGTTGTTCAAATTTGATTCTGGTCAGAGAGGGGTTTGGTGCATTTTGGTGAACCAAACTGACCTTAATTGAGATGAGGATTTGCAAGGTGACCACAATATGCATTTGTGACTTGCTGGATTTTCCTTGGATTTTTATGAAAATATTTCCTTTAGAAATATTTCAAATCCTTGAAATGGGCAGAAATAGTTTTGGGACGTTTTGTCCAATATTTTGAACATGACCATGTGTTTAAACTCTTATATATGGAAAATATATGTCCACTGAGTTTCCCTGATTTTTGTCAAATATTTTTGAAACATTAAAATAATTTTTCCCTATTAAAGACCATTTCTGGCCTTAAGAAAAAGCTTTTAAACAAAATAGGAAAATAACTGTTAAAATTATATTTTTGTGGTTTATGGGAATCCTATATCTAATAGGTTTCAAATATACTCTTTGAAATATTTTTCATACCCCAAATCAAGTACTTGTAGTGCAAACCTCAACTCAGGGGTTTTTGGAAAACTAAAATTTGAAAATACTATTTGGCCAAATTATTTTTGTAGGAAAATACTATACTGTACTATACACATGGCATGATCATTGGGCAGAAGTTTGGGGCAAGGAGATGAGGTACAGAAGGCAGAGTAGTTGACTTTAAAGAGCACTTGAAAAATCACTCAGAGAAAACCAACTCCAAAATAAAAGCCAAATAATGCAAAAGTTTTTGTTGGTCCAATTTTTCATGCTTTAATAATGAAAATGACATGTTACAAAATGCAGGGTGTGACAGACCTACCCCCCTTACAAGAATCTCATCCCCGAGATTCCTAAACTAGGCTTTAAAGAGATACGGAAACTCGGATCTAAGGTAGTCTTCACGTTCCTAGGTTGCTTCTGCTTCAGTGTGGTTGCTCCACTGGACTTTGAAGTACTTGATGGTGCGGCTTCGAGTGCATCGCTCAGCCTCATCCAAAATGCAGATGGGCCTCTCACGGTAAGTCAAATCAGGCTGAAGGTCAATGGCGTGGTGATTGACGTCCTTGTAAAGATCAGGCTTGTCTGGAACCTGGAGACACTTCCGGAGTTGTGAAACGTGGAATACGTTGTGCACATCGGATAGTTCAGGTGGCAGTTCCAACTGGTAAGCCACTTCTCCTCGTCGGTCAGTGATCTTGAAGGGGCCGATGTATCTTGGGGCGAGCTTTCCTTTGACATGGAAGCGCTGGGTTCCCTTGAGAGGTGTGACCCGGAGATAGACATGGTCTCCAACTCGGAAGTTCATGTCTCTACGACGTGAGTCAGTGTAGCTCTTATGCCTTGACTTGGCAGTCTCCAAATGCTCTGTGACAAGTTGGACTTGCTCTTCTGCTTCACGGAGGATATCGAACCCAAAGGCTAGTCCTTCTCCGGTCTCTGACCAATTGAGGGGTGTGCGGCACTTCTGTCCGTATAACACCTCAAATGGTGCCATATGAAGGCTTGACTAATAACTGTTGTTGTAGGAGAACTCGGCGAAAGGGAGGCAATCTTCCCACCTAGCTCCATATGCTAAGACACAGGCTCGAAGCATGTCTTCGAGTATTTGATTCACTCGTTCTGTCTGACCTCCGGTCTGTGGGTGGAAAGCAGTGCTGAAGGACAACTTGGTCCCCATGGCCTCTTGGAACTTCTTCCAGAACCTTGAGGTAAACTGGGTTCCTCGGTCTAACACGATCTCCTTGGGAACACCATGAAGGCTTACGATTCTGTTGATGTAGAGGCTGGCTAGCTGGTTTCCCTTGTAAGTCGTTTTGACAGGAATGAAATGGGCTACTTTGGTCAAATGGTCGACTATGACCTAGATGGAGTCATGTCCCTTATTTGAACTGGGTAATCCAGTGATGAAGTCCATTCCGACTTTATCCCATTTCCATTCAGGCACCTTGAGAGGTTGTAACAATCCAGCGGGTCGCTGATGTTTAGCTTTGACCCTTTGGCATATGTCACACTTAGCGATGAAAGTGGCCATCTCTCTCTTCATGCCATGCCACCAGAATCTTTCCTTTAGGTCTTGATACATCTTGGTTCCTCCGGGGTGGATGGAATACGGGGTGTCATGAGCTTCTTGCAAGATCAAATTCTTGAGCTCAATCTTGTTGGGTACGCAAATGCGATTCCCAAACCACACAATTCCTTGCTCATCCTCTGAGAATCCTGAGGCCTTGCCTGCCTTGATCTTCCTCTTGATGCCTTCAATACTTTCGTGTCCCTTCTGAGCTTCCTTAACATCATCTATCAAGGTAGGCCTAACTTCGAGGTTGGCCAAGAATCCTGGTGCAACCAGTTCCAATCCAAAGCTTTCAAGTTCTACATACAAGGCGGGTAGCCTGTCCTTAAGCATAGCATTCAAGGAACAAGCCTTTCTGCTTAATGCATCTGCTACCACATTAGCCTTTCCAGGGTGGTATTGAACACTAAGGTCATAATCCTTGATCAACTCTAGCCATCTTCTTTGCCTCATGTTCAATTCCTTCTGAGTGAAAATATACTTCAGAATTTTGTGATCCGTGTATATCTCACACCGCTTCCCTAGGAGGTAATGTCGCCATGTTTTCAGGGCATGAACTACAGCTGCCAACTCGAGGTCATGAGTAGCATAGTTCTCTTCATGAGGCCGTAGTTGCCTTGAAAGGTAAGCTACGACTCTGCCCTCTTGCATCAGAACACCTCCCAGTCCGGTTCTTGACGCATCACAATATATCACAAACTCCTTGTGTATATCTGGTGTGGCCAGCACTGGGGCGGTGGTCAGTCTCTTCTTTAGCTCCTGGAAGCTCTCTTCGCACTTCGGCGTCCATTCAAACTTCTTGTCCTTCTTCAAGAGCTGAGTCATGGGTCGGGCAATGCTTGAGAATCCTTCAACGAACTTGCGGTAGTATCCTGCGAGTCTGAGGAAGCTCCTGTCTTCCTTCACATTGCTTGGGGATTGCCATTCAGTCACGGCTTCAATCTTAGCGGGATCGACCGACAATCCTTCTTCGGTCAAAACATGACCCAAGAATCCAACCTCATGCAACCAAAATTCGCACTTGCTGAACTTGGCGTATAGTTGGTGCTCTCGAAGCTTGTCTAGGACCATCCTCAGGTGTTACTCGTGCTCTTCTTCCATCTTCGAGAAGACAAGAATGTCATCAATGAAGACAACGACGAACTTGTCCAAATATTCCATGAAGACCTTATTCATGAGATACATGAAGTAAGCTGGGCATTGGTCAATCCAAAGGACATGACCGTGCACTGATATAGGCCATATCTGGTTAGAAATGCCATCTTCGGAATATCTTGGGGTCTGATTTTCAGCTGGTAGTACCCAGATCTAAGGTCGATCTTGGAGAACACCTTGGCCCCATTGAGTTGATCGAACAGATCTTCAATCTTGGGAAGTGGATACTTGTTCTTGATTGTAACTTCATTGAGGGAACGATAGTCAATGCATAAGCGGATAGTACCGTCCTTCTTTGCCACAAACAGAACGGGTGATCCCCAAGGGGAGGCACTAGGGCGGATAAACCCCTTCCTCAACTGCTCTTCCAGTTGCTTCTTCAACTCTGCTAACTCTTCCGATCCCATTCTATAAGGCTTCTTATAGATGGGTCCTGCTCCAGGTATGAGCTCGATGATGAACTCAATGTCTTGGTCAGGGGGCATTCCCGGTAGCTCATCAGGAAAGACATCAGGGTATTCGCATACTACCGGCACTTGCTCCAATCCAACTTCAGTCAGACAGTTGACTTGGTCGGCTTGAGCAGAGGAGGGGTTGGAGGCAAATTTAACTTCGACTCCTTGGTCATTGGTCACAGTGACAGTCCGGTTGGCACAATCTAACAAGCCTTGGTGCTTGATGAGCCAATCCATTCCTAAGATCACATCCAAGCCTTGCAATCTTAAGATGATAAGGTCCGCTAGGAAGTCTACCCCATTAATGACAATCCCGACTCCTTTACATCCTATCTTGGCTCTCATCTCTGCTCCGGGGGTTTGTACCACCATAGGGTTATTCAGGGGTGTAGGGGTCATGCCACTTTTTAATGCAAACTTTTGGGTGACAAATGAATGCATGGCTCCAGAATCAAACAAGACAGTTGCAAGTGCTGAGTTGACAAGGAACATACCCAGCACGACGTCTGGGTCTTCCTGGGCTTCTTCTGCAGTGACATGATTCACACGACCCTTGCCATTGTTGGGCGGGTTGCGGGGAGCTTGGTTCCTTGGTGGCATTCCGCAGCCTTGTCCTGGGTTCTACGCATTGGGGCGCGGGGCGTCGGGCTTCTTGTTGGGGCAATTCTTGGAGTAGTGTCCTGGCTGACCACATCCAAAGCAAGTGACATGGTTGGGGTTGCTGCTCTTGCCGGCATTGTTACTGGGGTTGCTGTAAGCTGGCCTGGGGTTGGCATACTGCTGAGGCTGATAGTTGGTGCGGGGTGCAGGGGCTCTTGGCTGCTGATAGGTTGGCTTGGCCGGGGCTGGCTGCCACGGGCGAGGCTTCTGGTTGCTGGAGCTACCCTTGCTGATCATCTTGCGCTTACGGGTATCATCCAAAGCACGTCGCTTGTCCTCAAGCATAAGTGCCTTGTTCACCAGATCAGGAAATGTTGGGCAGTCACACACAACAAGCGAGTACTGCAGAGTCTGGTTAAGACCTTCCATGAAGCGCTCTCTTTTGGCAGCATCAGTGTTGACATCCTCAGGAGCATACCTTGACAGAACACTGAACTTCTGCATGTACTCCTTGACGGTGCTACTTCCTTGCTTCAGGGCTCGGAACTCACGTTTCTTGATGGCCATGATTCCGGAAGGAATATGGGCCTTGCGGAATTCTGTCTTGAAGTCATTCCAAGTGATGTTTTGCCCAGCATGCATGACCTTGAATCCATCCCACCAAGCTCTGGCAGTTCCCCCGAGACAGTGGGCAGCATATGCCACCCTCTCACGGTCTTCAGTGCAGCCGACTAGTTCCAACAGATCCTCAATGGTGCAGACCCAGTCATCTGCATCCAGGGGTTCAGCAGTCTTGATGAAGGTGGGTGGTGCATGCTTCTTGAACTCTGCCAACATGGAACGTCCATTGCCGTTCCCCGCCAGCTGGCGGTTGACAGCCTGGGCAATCATCTGGAGGGCTGCAGTGTTGGCTTGGCGTTCCTCTCGGAAGGCTTGGAGAAGCTGAGCCATGTCCATGTTTGGAGGTGGTGGCGGTGGTGGAGCTTGTCCTTGGGTTTGGTCCTGACTAGCTCCCACTCCGGCTTCTTGCTGCTGAGTAGAGGCACCTGTACGTGTTACAACAGGCATCCTGTTGGAGCGGTCAAGGTCTCATGATTGGGAAAGATGAGGGAAAGCAATATAGATGGGATGCCTAGTGAGGGGGTGGGCATGACACAATTTTAAGTTAAGCAAGGGCCAGAAGGGCCAAACTCATGCATTAAGACCAAATGGGTGATGTAGTCGTTTACAAGTTCCCGAAGGAAAGTACGACTTCCATCAAAACAAGTTGAAAGCAAACATAACACAACATGGTTTCATTTGAACCATTACATGGACTCGACTTCGCACAAGGGGTACACGACCTATCCTATCTTAAGGGTTGTGGACTGGCCTATCCTAGTCCCGAACGGTGTCTAAGTGGTGGAATGCTCGGTCGCATAGTCCGGCTCCTCTGGGTCTTCCTCCTCATCTTCATCTGTCTCAGTATCTTCGTCACTTGAGGGAATGGGGGAGTGGAGGAGCTGAACGCGGCGCTGCTTCGCCGGTGGCATCATGAAGAGGTTGCGATATTCCTTCGCCGTCATATGGCGTGGCCGAGATGATCCCTTGGCATGCGTAGCCTGTGGGGGTCGCCTACCTCGATAGGCAATAACGGGCTATCCAGGGGGTGCACCATCCTTCTTGATCTTGTCCGCCTTTGTCTGAGCTAGGCGGAGGAGTTCCTTAGTCTCATGGAGTTCCCTTCGAAGCTCCATCGACTCCGAGGCGAAGTGCTGTGCCAGGCTATCAGCACACAAGCTGAAGTAGGTCTGGAAATGGAGGGGAAGCCCCTCGTCCATGGGTGGAGCTGGTGCGCTGCTCTCGTCATCACCCTCCTTATGATAAGGCAAGTAACGAGTGGCTGGCTCACTTGCCATCTCTGGCAAAAGATCTCGAAGGCGAGTCAACGCCTTGAGTGCAGCAATCTCAACGGCGAGGAGCAAGGTCGCCATCTGTGGTCCTTCAAAGAACCAGCTTGTCAGAGAGTCGTTCGCCCTCACGACTACCTCCACGTGATACTCCTTCGTGGTGCTGTCGATCCAGTGCTCGTGATAGGAAAAGGTGGGGGCTCGAGTGAACTGGTACTTCTTGAGACTTTCCTTAAGAAGCACGGGAAATCCAGTGGTCAGGAGGTCCTCCGGTACGACGACCATCTACAAAAGTGGAAAGGGAAGGGTCAATAGAGGAGATACGACCCATGTTTGGGATTTTTTTGAAAGCGTAGGTATATATGTAGTTTTGTAGATAGTCTCACTCTAACTAACGTCCATGCTAACTAAGGCTTCCTACAGTCAGGATGGCTCTGATACCAGCTCTGTGGGGACCCCGACTCATAAGTCTTGATCACCGAATGCACGTGTACAGTGATCCCAGAGATCAATGCTCACTGAACACACAGAAGCTAAATAACAAGAGTCTTACATCCATACATATCGTCTTACACAAATTATGACCATTATGGTCAAGTCTTACATAGAAAAAGCCACAAGGGCTGAATACCAAATAAACTTAAGCAGCGGAAATTCTTTGTTGATAAGTAGAACCCATGCCATCTGCCTTAACCCTACAGGCATTCTTACTGGGAAACGTCCTAGTTCGCATGTTCGTCTCCAAAGAACTCTTCTTCGAACTCCTGTTCTTCCATGCCTGGCCAATTAAATAACCAGTGGCAAGCCAATGAGTACTTTGAATGTACTCGCAAGCAACCCATGTTTTGGTTCAAAGTACAACAATGCATGATATAGGTAAATTTTTGCGGAAAGCTAGTTTTTTTGAGTGCTATGACATGTTCAACCACGTGTAAGACATGCATCAGGAGAATTCAATTAACCATGAGGACAGGTTACATATATCAACATAAATAGAGTGGGCATCAACCCAACTCAATCATGTCAAGTCCTTTGACTTGACCCACGTAGATCTTCCCACTTATCCAAACACACACACTAGTTTGTAACATGTGGACGTAGCCCAAGAGCGGTTACCCAACTGTCCTTGACCGTGGACACAGCTATTCGAATAGTTTTACACTCTGCAGAGGTTGCACACTTTACCCACAAGATCCGGGGAACTTTCGTGTCATCCACGACCCGCGGTACCTTAAGTACCCGGGGTAAGCACCCGATCACTATCTTTACCTAGATGACACTAACAGGAGTCCACTCGTTGTTCCGTATCCTCACGATGTACATCATACGAGACTAACTTGAGATCGTATCATCCGAGAGGGGACACAATGGTGTATCCGGTGCCCTGTGAAAACAGTCATGGCCGCCCTACCTGGCACGACCCCGTCCCGAGAGAGCGCACCAACAACTCTCCCGTCACTAGTAATGCGGGCTCCAAGCTAGTATCGGCCTAGGTAATCAATAATGCCCTTTCCCATAGAAGGGTAGAGTGGTTGCGCATGTAAGGTTGGAATAACGGTCGCAACTTAAAGCAATCCGTTTTGAAAATCAATACCCACACTTGCCTCGGTACACCACTTCGTCATCAAGTGGTTACCCAACCCATCATCTCCCTCGGGCATAAGTGGCACCCGACAGGGTTTTCGAAAAGTCCTTTTAAAATACTTTGTCTCCATCACCATGCATATTCCCGTCCCTTTTTGCGTAGCAACTACTTTAGCATCCTATCTACTCCCACCGGCATAACCCTCATAAGAAGGTAGGGTCATGCACAATGCAAGTATCAACAAGGAGGAAATGGAGGCAACCCACCAAAGTGGCTACCATCTCATCATGATTCTGATGCAACAATAATAAAGTGCTATATGAAATGCATAAAAAGGGTTTCATAGACATGGTCAAAGGGGTGCTTCCCTGGCTCAACAAAGTCTTCTGGGTCTTCAAAGTCTTCTGGTCTAACTCCTTCGTCAGCAACACAATCTATCGTCACAAAATAATAATGAGAAAAATAAGGCAATAATAAAACAGAAAAACCAAAGTGCTCAGAAAAATGTCAACTCATTTTTGTTAAATACTAGGTTGAAAACTAAGAAGGGGAAAATTCCTAGTTTTGGATTTGGAGTAGCAGAATAGGAGAAATGGATTTACAAAGGTATATTTAAATGCTTAAAATCACATTTAAATATTTACAGTGAAGAAAAGGTTGTTGGATTTGAATGAAAATTGCACCATTAAATAGGTTGCAATACTTTAGGAATTTAGGAATTGGAATTAATTTATTTGGACATATATTTTATCCTATGGAATTCTTGGAAAAGTGATAGAAAAAGAAAAAGAAAAGGGCTCTATGCCTGCTGGGCCAGAACAGGCGCAGCGCAGCAGGCCCAGAGAGGATCCAGCCCGCGCGAGGCTGCCACGTCGAAGGCGTAATTTCAAAATACGCCTTCAGCCGACAGGCGAACCAGTACGTGCGCGCGTGCATTTCAAACCTGACGGGTGGAGCCCACCCGTCAGAATGTGAGGCTGACCGACGGGCCCCGCGGCCGTCATCTTCAACCTCAGGCCAGAGGGGGAGGCGGGCTCACCGGTGACAATGCAGGGCACGGCGAGGTCGGGCGAGGGCACGGCTGGGCTCAGCGTCGTGTCGCTGTTCGGGTGGAGGTGGAGTTGGTCACCAGCGCAGCCTGGTTCGCCGGCGACGAGGTCACACGGCGGAGGTGCTTCGGGCATCGGTGGTTCCGGCTGTTCCCGGCTGCAAAAGAGTGGGAGAAGAGAGGGGAAGGGGTCAGTGGTGCTGCGTGGTTCCAGATCGAGAGAGAACGGGGGCGGAGGAGGCCTGTACCGCACGAATGCCAACGAGCCGAGGCGGCGGAGCTCGAGCTCGATCTGAAGCTCGAGCGGCTCTGGGGACAAATGGGTGGTGCGGGAGGTGGATTAGGAGTGTGGGGGAGCGACAGGGAGTGATAGAGAGGCTCGGGGTCGCCTTTTGTAGGATGGCCGAGGTCCACCGTAGGCACGGCCTATGGGTGCCCGCGGGATCGGCTTGGGTGTCCGTTAGAGAGGGAATGGAGGGATCGGGGGTGTTCGTGGGAGTGGTCTCGGGTGCCAGGGAGAGAGAGGAGGAGCGGGGCGAGCTGCGGGCGGGCCATAGCAGCGGCGCGAGCATTGGCCGAACGGGGCGGCATTCTGACGCGAGCTGCAGGAGAGAGAGAGGAGGGCGCGTGAGCAAGTGGGCGGCCTGCTAGCGTGGAGCGGACGTCGAGGGGCATCGACTAGCGCGCGGGGGAGGCTCGAGGTGGCCGGGAGGCACGGCGTCAATGGTCGGGTGCCCTGCCAGGTGCTCCAGAGCGCGACTTTGGCCGGCATCCGCGGCTTTCCCACGTCCGTGCGCGTCCACTTGCGTCTGGAAGCTGCAGGGGGCATGGGCAAAAACTGGGGAGTGCCTTGGATGCTCTGGAAGGCTGAGAGGAGAGAGGGAGGTTGAGAGAGAGAGAGAGGAATTCACTGTCCAGAGAAGGAAAATGGGGTTCTCCCCCCTTCATCATTGCTTCCTCGGGCAGGAAAGCACAGAGTGCTAGAGGGGGACTAGGAGGGGTCGTGGTAGAAAGTTGAGCCTACGGAGATTAGTGGAAGATGCCAAAAATGGGATTTTTGTAAAGTGGCAGAAGGTGTTTGATGCTGGTTTGAGCAAGTAGATGGTTTCCATTTGCCATGAGACTCCACAGGGTGGAATGAAACATATAATTAGGGCCTTCCACCAATTTTGAGCTTATTTGGGCAAAGTTGCGAATTCAACTTTTGTAAACCCTAGAAATTAGCAGAAATGAACTTGTGCAGATCTAGTTGATCAAATCATTTCTCCTTGATACACCACTTGGTGTAGTGGCCTCATTTGGTCATATGAACATGATCACAAAAGTTGGGGTCAAGGAGAGAAAGTTGGTAGTACAAAGTTGTTCAAATTTGATTCTGGTCAGAGAGGGTTTTGGTGCATTTTGTTGAACCAAACTGACCTTAATTGAGATGAGGATTTGCAAGGTGACCACAATATGCATTTGTGACTTGCTGGATTTTCCTTGGATTTTTATGAAAATATTTCCTGTAGAAATTTTTCAAATCCTTGAAATGGGCAGAAATAGTTTTGGGAGGTTTTGTCCAATATTTTGAACATTACCATGTGTTGAAACTCTTATATATGGAAAATATATGTCCACTAAGTTTCCCTGATTTTTGTCAAATATTTTTGAAACATTAAAATAATTTTTCCCTATTAAAGACCATTTCTGGCCTTAAGAAAAAGTTTTTAAACAAAATAGGAAAATAGCTGTTAAAATTATATTTTTGTGATTTATGGGAATCCTATATCTAATAGGTTTCAAATATACTCATTGAAATATTTTTCATACCCCAAATCAAGTACTTGTAGTGCAAACCTCAACTCAGGGGTTTTTGGAAAACTAAATTTTGAAAATACTATTTGGCCAAATTATTTTTGTAGGAAAATACTATACTGTACTATACACATGGCATGATCATTGGGCAGAAGTTCGGGGCAAGGAGATGAAGTACAGAAGGTGGAGTAGTTGACTTTAAAGAGCACTTGAAAAATCACTGAGAGAAAACCAACTCCAAAATAAAAGCCAAATAATGCAAAAGTTTTTGTTGGTCCAATTTTTCATGCTTTAATAATGAAAATGACATGTTACAAAATGTAGGGTGTGACAGATAGCGGGCGGCATAGTTCCTGATATGGCTTTAATGCAGATGAGGGAGGGAGTAGCGGTTCCCGAAATGTTGAACGGCCAATGCATCCTCCTTCAATTAATGCATGATGGAAGTAATGGGAGGAGGACTAGGAAAAGAGGCTGCATGATGTGAATGCAGCGCAGTTTGCCCTCATATAAAGGCGCCCCTCCATTCCAATGCATCTACCACATCGTACGCACCTAAGCATTTGCCTAAGCACCTACACTAAGCGCAAAAGAGCTCACTCTAGACCCATGGCGGCGATGCGCGTGAGCGGCCAGCGGCTGTGCGAGATGGTCCAGGACGTCGGCCCGCGGCATGCCGTCGAGGATCGTATCCAGATGGGGTTAGAGACCGGCTGGTGGATGGCCTCCGTCGATGCCAACTAGGACTCTTAGTTGGACCAGATGATTGTTGCCACCACCAACAAGTTCACCATCCTCAAGAAGGTCGCGGTCGACATCGCCGTACTCCTCCAGCCCGCACGCCCGGGCTCCTCATTGCCTGCCACCCTAATTGGCCTTCATGGACGGAACCTCTTTCAAGCACTGGTGGCCCTGCGACTGCCCGCCGACGCCATGAAGAATGTCCACCTGGAGGTCGCGCCTCGCCCTGCAAGAATTCGTCGGCCTACACATCCACGTGTACGAGCAAATCGTGTACATAGGTATCTACAAGGCCAGTGAGGACACTATGACGTTGGCCTTCCTCAACCGGCTGGAAGCCTTGGATGCCTTTGCTGAGAAGCACCTCGACCTCGCCATAAAAGTCGTCGCTCCTTAGCCGCCGGTCGGTGGCCCGACGCACTAAGTTGTGGAGGAGGAGGTCGTACGTTGATGGATGCATCTTTCTTCTTGCCTTCTGTAACCAGCACTGCGGTTGCATCATCATCGTGGCCTTAATTCTTATTGTGCTGTTGCATTCTAGTTCCAGTCAATACCGACATATGCGATCCCTTTGCTTAATTATATGCATCACTGTAACTAGTACTCCATCCGTCAATTTATAAGTTGTGCTTACCTTTTCCATCAAGTTCATGCAACGCGCGGGCATCTTTCTAGAAACACTAGAACATGTCGGACTGCGTGTGACCAAACCGACGATGCGCCAACCTAGCTACTATGTACCCTGCTTATCTGGCGGAAATAGCCCCGCCCTAGCGTTTCCAATCGTTATTTCTGTCCATCGATCGTGCCAAGGAGCAGAACCAAAATGTTAAATTTATACATGTTTCTCTACACCTACTCCTATAAAAGACTCAGTTGGTGATGGTGGTGTGTCTGCCATCCGTCGTTTCTGACCATTAGATCTGCATCTAGCAGTTGTGAGGTAAGTTGTGGCATTTTTGCAACAATAGCCCACTTCTCTGCTCCAATTTGCAGAAAACACCTTATTATCTTGAAACAACCACATCCCTCCCTCACCTCATCAAAAAGCCTGACAAATCTATATATATATATATACTCCTATAAAAGACTCAGTTGGTCATGGTGGTGTGTCTGCCATCCGTCGTTTCTGACCATTAGATCTGCATCTAACGGCTGTGAGGTAAGTTGTGGCATTTTTGCAACAATAGCCCACTTCTCTGCTCCAATTTGCAGAAAACCCCTTATTATCTTGAAAGCAACCACATCCCTCCCTTACCTCATCAAAACAGCCTGAGAAATATATCTCTACTCTTATAAAAAACGGAGTTGGTGATGATGGTGTGCCTTCCATCCTACAATATAGGCTGTCCGATCTATATCTGACAGATAGGAAGGAAACTATAGCAATTTTTCAGAAAGATATCCGCACCCCTCATCACATTTGCAGATAAGGCCTTCCATCGTTCATCATTATCTCCCACAAGATAAACTACTCATATAAATGTATCTTGATGTTCCGTGCAACGCATGGGCATCTTGCTAGTACTCCTATAAAAGACTCAGTTGGTGATGGTGGTGTGTCTGCCATCCGTCGTTTCTTCCATTAGATCTACATCTAATGGCTGTGAGGTAAGTTGTGGCATTTTTGCAACAATAGCCCACTTCTCTGCTCCAATTTGCAGGAAACCCCTTATTATCTTGAAAGCAACCACATCCCTCCCTCACCTCATCAAAACAGCCTGAGAAATATATTTTGAGTGAAAAGTACTCCCTCCATTCCTAAATATTTGTCTTTCTAGAGGTTTCAATAAGTGACTACATATGGAGCAAAATGAGTGAATCTACACTTCAAAATATGTCTATATAATCCATATGTGATAATCCATTTGAAATCTCTAAAAAGACAGATATTTAGGAATGGAGGGAGTAATATATTAGGAGTATATCAAAACAAGAGTGATTTCTTTCAAGTTTGTGAACAAGTACTACTATTCTACTACTTTGGATCCGTCGCAATGCACAGGCACATTGCTAGTAAAAGGAAAAGGCCTGCCGCATTCGCATCGCACTCCCCCCCACACATGCTCGAGAATCGGGAGTACTCCATGGCCCGTCCGGCATGACACATAGCTTAGGGAAGGCGTGTTGCCTAGCATTTTCACTTTCATGTGGGACCACCATTGAGCAAACTGACTATTGGCAAACCACACCCCGCCCGCCGCTAGGTTGGAAAACAGAAACAAGGGGAAGATCTAGCTGTAGCACGGAAGCCAAGAAATTTGGTGTCAGATGGGGCTAGTTGATAGAGTAGGAGCATTCCATACTACTCTACTCCGACTAGTACCATGTTTGTAGTACTATACAACTAGTACTACCACTATACAACTAGTAGGTACGTGCATGGCACAACATCGTAGGAACAAAAATCGGGAAGATCTTGTTTTGGGTGATTTATCTTTTTTTCAGTCAACGTAGTATGAATAATATGATGTGGGGGTCACCCATGAAGCTTATGTAGCTTGGTTGCATGTCAGGACCGCCTTTCCAATAAAACATTTATTGAAAAGCCGACCTTTGTGTTGACCAGTACAGAAGAATTCTTCTTACTGGCAAACAAAATCTTGATACAGAAATCCAGCAGTACTAAATATTATACATGGTTGAGCTGAGGATGCTCAACAATTTATTACAAGCACACCTATATTATACATAAAGGCGGATATGGCACAAGGGTAGGGTGGCATAACTACTGACTCGTAATAAAGGTGGTGGTGGATATGTCACAGGGAGGTGGGTGACATGACTCTGAAATCTTACAGCTCATCAAGCGTCGGAGTGAGGCTTGATGATTTTATTTGGGTGGCGGAAGCGTGTATAATACAAGTGAACAACTCCAGGATCGCACGTGACTGACTGGGACTCCTCTAGGCGTCGGACTCGCTATCGAACTCTTCATCCATAAGATCACCTTCGTCAACATATGGCCAAATCAACAAGCCAGGTGAGTACTTTGAATGTACTCGCAAGACAGTTCAGACATAAGATATAACAAATGTAAACATGATGCACATGAGCAGCTTAGTATGCACAATCAAATAATAGATCTGCACTGCACGATAAATAAGAGGAAATTAGGCGGTAGTCCTCCCGAAATCCCAATAAAAATAACTGAAGACCGATCAGGTGTCTGAAGCGATGCCTCGAAAGGTGAAAATAAATTTAACATGCCGCAGTCGGGCGTCGAGGCGACACCACATAAAGGGCTTATATTGAAAAGTAAATAACAATAATGCCACAGTCGGACGTCTAAGCGACATCACATAAAGGGCTTATATTGAAACGTAAGTAACAATAATGCCATAGTCGGACGTCTGAGAGACATCACATAAAGGGCTTATATTGAAAAGTAAATACAATAATGCCACAGTCGGACGTCTGAGCGACATCACAAAAAGGGCTTATATTGAAAAGTAAATGACAATGATGCCATAGTCGGACGTCTGAGCGACATCACATAAATGGCTTATAGTTTATCATTCGAATTTAAATAGCTCATGAATTTAAATCATCGCAAGGAAATACTGAGCATATAATAATATATTGGTTAGTCCATTCACATAAATAACCTTCAGCCGAGTTTACCACTCTTGGTTTTAAATTCATTCTCCGGAGACTGCCACTGGGGTTGACACTGAGATTTGCCACTGAGGCTGAGACAGACACGGAGATGATGTCCAAGTCCTTGCTCGTGGACATGGATACTCGGATGGTTTTGACTCTGCAGAGGTTGTACTCTTTACCACAGCCAATGGATTTCGGTAGTCACAAGGACTAGTTCCGTTTATGGTGTTTTAGAAGAAACATGTCTAACCAGTACACACCCATTCCATATTCCGTTGCCAGGAATCACCGTCGGCAACGTTTAAGTAAAACCTTAAGACGGGGAGGCCACAACCTCGAATAGCATGGGATCAAATTTATATCGCGCGTTCTAAGGGGTGCCCCCCTCTTGGTTCCAACCAGAAACACCCATGCCCCCTGACCGAATGACTGGCTTTAATACAGGGCCATGGAACCCTCATCGCGGTCTCTCTGTTTGGTGTGTACCAGGAAAGAGGTTTGTAACTTACTAAACCGCACTCTTTGCAGAAAACATGTGGCAGCACGAAGGGGAAAAGAACGGGATTGGGACTTGACCCACGTTAGAACTGGAGTTAATGGTTGGCATAAGACCGGCATGCTTCAACAATACCAGCTTGCAACCCATCATGTCACCACATGATCGTGTTGCCTTATCATCATAAGGACACATCGAACTTCAAAGCTCACAGGTAGCTTGCCTTGCATGCACATAACATTCACAAATGCTTATATAAACATGCCATGAAAAAAACTACTCAAGCAACCATGCAAAACACTCATCATATCAAAGGTTCAAACATGCTTGCCTGGTTCGGAGAAGTCGGAGTCTAGCTCAGTGAAGTTCGCGTCTCCCTTACTCCTTCCAGTATCTACGTATTAAAAGAAAATCGGATACTACATGACCTGAACTTAGAGTCAGGCGACGGGCTGGATTCATTAGACAACATCCAGGAATCCAAATTTTCGAGTTCGGAAATCCCTCGGCCTCTGAGCCTTAGATGGGGTGAGGCTTCGGATTTAATTCCACCCACCCACCCCAACATAAGCGATCTATCCAAAATCAGGCAAGAACCCGATGAAACAGTACATCATTACTGGGCCAGATTCCTCCTGGTTAAGAACAGGCTAAGGGACTGCCGCGAGGAAGACGCAATCTCAACCTTCTGCAATAATTGCACGGACAAGGGAATACTTAACGCCATAAGTCGCCGTGATATTACATGCTTCACTGGCTTGGCGTCCATTGTACAAAAGTACTGTGCGATGGAAAGCGCCTGGAAAACCGAAATAAAATTTTGGGACAATCCGGCCCTGAATACAAACCCAGTCCGAAATAAAAGGGTGAATCATCATCAGTCACCTGGGTCAAGCACTAAAAAGCAAAAACCCTCTACAGGGCATGGAACCGTACTAGAAGGATGGCTTAATGGACCCTGTAAAATTCACAGTATAGAGGACGCCACACCAACTCACAGCTTCAGAGCATGTTGGATACTCCAGCAGGTGGCCAAAATTGGCGAAAATCTCCTAATCCCGGAGGCCACAGAAAGCCACCCCAGAGACACCAATACGGTATTAACAGTCTTCAAGACTTCCGCATCAAATAAAATGCAAAAAAGGACACTCCGCAGCCTTGCCGAAGTCTACCAAGTAGCAACAATAAACCCATGGAGTGACACGGCTATTACCTTTAACGCCAGTGATGAACCTAAATTCCGAACAGCCCGAGCACCAGCCGCATTGGTCCTCAGTCCAATAGTGGACGGCTTTCGTCTTACCAAGGTACTCATGGACGGCGGCAGCAGATTGAACCTCATTTATGAGGAGACCCTTCAAAAAATGGAAATAGACTGGAAGCGCATTGAGCGAAGCAGCACAACCTTTAGAGGAATAATCCCCAGTTGGGAAGTGCGTGGTACAGGAAAAATCACACTAGATGTGGTGTTCGGCACGCCGGATAATTACAGGTCCGAAGAGGTCACGTTCCAGGTGGCTCCGTTCAGCAGCGGTTATCATGCTCTGCTAGGGCGGGAAGCGTCTACAATCTTCCAAGCAATACCCCATTACGGGTACATGAAGCTCAAGATGCCCGGGCCTAACGGGATCATCACTCTCGCTAGTGATCCGGACATAGCACTCCGCGCCGAGAACAAGACAGCCGCACTGGCCCTCGAGGCACTATCCGAAGCCCTAGCGGCTGAGGAGCTGACTACGTTGTGCTCTACAGTGAATAGGGACGATGTGGTACTCGACAAAAGATCCAAGTCCACCTCCTTTAAACCGGCGGACAAAATAGTGAAATTCCAAGTCCATCCAACGGACCCCAATAAAACAACTTCCATCGGGGCACAGTTAAACCCTGATGTCGACGCTGCATTGCGAGAGTTCCTACAAGAGAACTGAGACATTTTCGCCTGGCACCCTTCAGACATTCCAGGAATCCCACGCAGGCTGGCCGAGCACAGCTTAAATATCCAAACATGATTTAAACCTGTCAAACAGACTCTTCGACATTTTTCCGAACCTAAGGGACAGGCCATGGGAGAGGAGCTAGCAAAGCTATTGGAGGCCGGATTCATCAGAGATATAAAACATTTTGACTGGCTAGCAAACCTGGTGATGGTACCAAAGAAGGACAAATCCTGGCGCCTGTGTGTTGATTTTAAAGACCTTAACAAGGCTTGCCCAAAGGATCCCTTCCCCCTCCCCCACATCAATCAAATTATCGATGCTACCGCAGGACACGATTCGTTGTGTTTCCTCGACGCATATTCTGGCTACCATCAAATCAAGATGGCAGAACCAGACCAAGCCGCAACGGCATTTATCACACCGTACGGGCCATTCTGCTTCAACACGATGACCTTCGGGCTCAAAAACGCCGGTGCAACATACCAGCGCATGATTCAGACATGTCTGGCAAGCCAGATCGGCAAAACAGTGGAGGCATATGTAGATGATCTGGTCGTCAAAACAAGACATGTTGAATCTCTAGTAGACGACTTGAGGCTCACATTTGATAACCTCCGAACATATGACATCAAGGTCAACCCGGAAAAATGTGTTTTCGGCATTCCAGCCGGAAAGCTCTTGGGCTTCACTGTATCCGGTAGAGGAATTGAAGCAAATCCAGCCAAGATCCGAGCTCTATCGCAACTGGATATCCCAAAGGACCTCAAACAAATACAAAAGTTAACCGGATGCATGGCGGCTCTAAGTCGCTTTATCTCCCGCTTGGGAGAAAAGGCCTTACCCCTTTACCGCCTCCTTCGGCGCACCAAACACTTCAAATGGACGGATGCAGCCACGGCCGGACTCGATGAAATAAAAGCCATACTGGCAACAAACCCAGTCCTAGCCACACCAAACATTGGCGAACCAATGCTATTATACATTGCAGCAACACATCAGGTTGTAAGCGCAGTGCTCGTCGTCGAACGAGAAGCGGACGGACACAAATTCCCCCTTCAAAAGCCGGTCTATTATGTGTCCACTGTCCTCACTCCCTGCAAATCACGGTACCCGCATTATCAAAAGATTGCGTACGCGGTATTCATGGCATCCCGGAAGCTACGACACTACTTTCAAGAGTGTTCAATAACAGTAGCCTCGGAAGTACCACTTAACGATATTATAAACAACCGTGACGCAACGGGCCGGATTGCAAAATGGGCCATTGAGCTCCTCCCGTTCGACATAACTTATAAGCCACGACGAGCCATCAAGTCACAAGTCTTGGCCGACTTCGTCCCAGAATGGACGGAGGCCGAACTCCCTAAAGAGTATGGCACATATTCAAATTGGATCATGCATTTCGACGGCTCCAAGATGTTGGCCGGACTGGGGGCTGGCATCGTTTTGACGTCCCCCACATGAAACATAGTTCAATACGTACTACAGATTATGTACACGGACTCCAATAATGCAGCCGAATATGAGGCCCTTTTACATGGTCTCCGGGTGGCAGTATCCATGGGCATCCAACGCCTAGAGGTGCGCGGGGACTCGAACCTCGCAGTATCCCAAATAAATGGAGACTTCGATGCCAAGGATCCAAAAATGGCAGCTTACCGCAACGCCGTCCTAAAAATGTCAGCTTAGTTCGAGGGGCTCGAATTTCACCATATAGCCCGGGAAAATAATCAGGCGACAGATGTCCTGGCACGCATCGGTGCAAAACGCGATGTGGCCCCCCAACATCTTCTTGGAAAGGCTGTTCAAGCCATCCGTAGCATGGGAAGGGGAGCCGAACAACAACAGCCTGGACCCAACCGCACTGCCCGACACCAAACATTCTGACACAATCGGAGGCTCTGCCAATGAGATAACACCTTCAGCCCACGTAATAATGGCCGTCGTCACCCCGTGGACAGAACCATTCCTCGCCTACCTTACTAGGCAGGAACTCCCAGAGGACCAAAATGAGGCACGCTGCATAGTGCGGTGATCCAAAGCCTACAGAGTCCACGAGGGAGAGCTTTATAAGAAAAGCACTACCAGAGTCCTTCAAAGGTGCATCTCCGAAGAGGAGGGGCGGAACCTCCTGGCTGAAATTCATGCCGGACTCGGCAGTCATCACGCTACAGCCCGGTCCCTTGTAAGCAAGGCCTTCCATACAGGCTTTTATTGACCGACGGCCTGGGCAGACGCTCAGGACTTAGTCCAACGATGCACCGGTTGCCAGCTCTTTGCAAACCAAAGCCATATGCCACCCATCGCCCTCCAGACTATCCCCATTACTTGTCCCTTCACGGTTTGGGGGCTTGACATGGTTGGACCCCTTAAAGGCGGAACCCACAAGCAAAAGTACTTACTGGTCATGGTGGATAAGTTCACCAAATGGATAGAAGCCAAGCCTGTTAAGACGGCCGAATCCGGACCGGTGATAGACTTCATATCCGGGGTTGTACACCGTTACGCCGTCCCCCACATCATCATCACTGATAAAGGCATGAACTTCATGGCCGACGAGGTAAAACTCTGGTGCAAAAACATGGGCATCAAGCTCGATTATGCTTCTGTCTATCACCCACAAACTAACGGCCAGGTCGAACATGCAAATGGTCTTATCATGAGCGGCATCAAACCCAGACTAGTGCGGTCCCTCAAGGAATCTAACACGCACTGGGTAGAGGAGCTCGACTCCGTACTCTGCGGGCTGCGGACCACGCTGAATCGCACCACCGGATACACACCATTCTTTATGGTGTACGGCGCAGAGGCAGTTTTGCCTTGCGACATAATTCATGACTCACCTCGAGTGCGCATGTACGAAGAAAGAGAAGCCGAGCTCGATCGGCAGGATAGCTTGGACGCATTGGAGGAGGAGCGTGACGTGGCAAAAGCCCGTTCCGCATTCTATCAACAGCAGGCTCGACGATACCAAAGCAGAGAAGTATGGGCCAAAAATTACAACGTTGGTGAATTAGTTCTACGACTACCGGACAAGAAAAAGGACAAACTCAAGCCCAAGTGGGAAGGTCCCTTCATAATTGACCAAGTCCTGACTGGTGGAGCGTACCGCCTGCGGGATGCATCGGATAACCGACTCGAGCCAAACCCATGGAACGCAGCCCGTCTCCGAAGATTCTATGCCTAGCGCCAGACTCTGTGTTCGTCTCCTTCCTCTGTCCATTTTTTATATACTTTCTGTCTTACATTTCTCTCTCTCTCTCTCTCTCTCTCTCTCTCTCTCTCTCTCTCTCTCTCTCTTATAGCCTTTAAAGGCTCATAAAGTGACGTGCTATCCGCGCTCATTAAACCAGGGGGCTTCTTTAAACAGAAGCTTATTCATACGGGCTTCATGCCCAACACATGTGTCACACTTCCGCATGTACCTTTTATTCACCATTATATGTATCGATATGACTTAAGTTTTGGCCAAGCCGGGTTGCCTGGCTCCTGTGCTTACCCCTACGTTCCCGATTGTTCGGCTAGGTGGTAAAGGGAGCACCTCTGTGATTGTTACTGCCGGGTCAGCCGGACGTGTAACAGACTGGGTGAAGCCGAAAGCTAGCGTTCTTAAGGAAATATTCGGTCGGTGATTTAAAGATGATCTTTTTTATATTTTTATCTATACGCCCCCAGATGTTTTTCCTGCATTTCTTTTCGCAGCATGGACATGCACCTTAGGGCATGCCTCCTAGGAAAAGGAACCCCTAACGGAACTATTCTCCCTGGAAGATGTTTCTTACTAGCCATGTAATATAACATACCTAGTCGGGCACTTGTCTGTTCATGCCCTAATGACCCCTACGCCTGGTCTCCATGCATTCCCCGGTTCCTATATAACCGTATGGGAATTCGGACACACTCCGGACCGTCAGGTCTCGAGGCTGAAGCGAAAAGGTCGGCCATGACAAATGATCTACAATCCGGCTAGAAGGCATTATAAATGTCAATTAAATTACATAGTCATTCTGACTGGTTGTATTCCTCTTCAATACCATCTAACAGGCTGTCTAATTTACAGTCCTGCTGGGAATACTTTGCGGCCAACTCTACTTGGCCGTATACTAAGCTTACAGGGTTCTCCTTCCCATCGGGCCCTACATGACTGACCTCGGCCATGTGGTTGGGGTCAGCCTTTGTGTACCGCGTCTTCACCATGGCCCAGGCCTCCCTAGCGCCTTGACGGAAGGCTGATATCTTCCACAATCGAAAGCGCCGCCGTGCTCCCTTTAGCTTCTCCGCAAGCTCTCCAAGACCTTCGGGCATGGAGACGGATGGCCACAGGGCCTGGGCGACGCCTCACATCGCTTGCCGAACTCGATCAAGCAGTTGCAAGAGCTCGGGAAGAAGGTCACCCGTAGAACCGGGCATCTCCTCTGCAGGACGATCTGTTAGCACACCTACAGACATTGCTCTGTTAGTCGACTTCCCTGCCGAACTTTCTTTCAAAAGGTTCGTTCAAGCACTTACTAAATATGCCGCGCCGAAGCCGCTGATTCTCCTTCACGGAGTCTGACAGCTGGGCACGAACATCTTTCAGCTCGACGCCCAGCTTGGTGTTGGCATCTTGGAGATCGTTCTTCTCCCCCATCACCTTTAACAGCACCCTCTCACCAGCCTTTAGCTGGCGTAGGAGGTGTTGCCTTTCCGGATTCAATCCGGTGCCATCTGCAATTTCATTTGTTAGATTCGCACCAAAGCCGTGCTTCGCAAAATACTTATCTTTCGAAGTGTATATTACCAGAGGGGTTCTCCTTAGGCTCCCCTGCCGCGGCTAGTGCGGCCTCAAGTTGGGCTTTGCACTCTTCCAGCTCCTTGGACAGTAGGGAATTCTTTTCCGTAAGAACCTACATCACAAATGATCCTTAAATCAGTTATTCTAACTGTTTCAAGTCTCGGGGGCTACTGGTATATACATATAATTACCAGAATTTTCTTACTCGTATGTCTTTTACATACTGCTCCGTGGCTCTGGCTAGACCATTTTGAGCGGCACGGAGATACGCATCTCCCAAGTTGAAGGCATCTAACGCCCCTTGGTAGAAACAAACGCCGCGAAGAACTGTCTGGCGACGCCTGTGGTTCATGGCACTCTCCACCTCAGAGTTGGTGGCAGACAACCCGTCCACATCCTCCGTCGGAGGAGCGTTTGGCACGCGCCTTGCGTTCGCCTCCACCTCCTGACCAGGCTTTGGAGCCTGGCTGGTGGAGGCACGATTGGCAGCCTCTCCGGATGTAGTCCGGCGAGGTCTCTTTGTCCTGAAAAGAGCGCGAGTGTCAATATGCCTCTAAGGTATAACACCTGGGATAAGGGGGCGCGCCATACCTTTGCGCTGACACCTCGGTCCGGACTGCACTTCTTTTCTGCCCGTGGGGCCCTACGGCCCCTCGTTGGCTTGTCGCCGCAGGTTCGGCCTTCCCCTTAAATACCTCCCCTACAAAGTTCGGTTGCAATCAGGAAACTGAACACGAGTGGGCGGACACCTATTCGGGGTACTAGGACTTTGATCTCAGGTACCTGGAGGGTCAGTATTAGCCTTGGGTAATCGGCCGTAATGGCCACCAAGGCGTTGTGCTTGCTTAGTTGATGGAACACTCCATCAATCAGCTCCACAGATATGTCCGGATCCTCTTGGGAGGCCGGGTCAAGGGACTGTCCTGGGTCCTCGGGTTGTGGAGGAGGGCTGCTTATTTCCTTAACAGCCCGGCGCAATTCCTACGTTGAAGTCGTCAGACTGAATATTTAACAATGGGAATACAAAACGGATGGACAAGTAAATACGGCCGCTTACCTAGCTTGAGGGATTGTGCATGGAGAATCCACCCTGAGGGTTGACGCGGAGAAATTCCTCCTCTTCTCCCTTATATAAAGTGGACAAGATCTTTAGTAGAGCGGCAGCTGAATCTGGCCCCTTACGGCCGTAGCGGGTGGCGTCGTCCTCCCCGTTGAAGTCCCACATGGGGTGGCTTCTATACTAAAGCGGTTGCACCCCCCGCATAATGCATTCAGCCATAACCCCGATCATGGTTAGTCCGGAATGGGCTAACAATCTTATTCGGCCCATCAGGTAAATGATGTCCCTATCACCTCCCCTCTGAGGGCTCCGTGGGTGCCAGCTTAGGCGCTTCTTTAAGGGAGCACAGTTGAATTCAGGGAGGCCGATCCGGACAGGATCCGGTAGTGGGGCGTCTTCTATATAAAACCACTCCGAGGGCCAGTCTTCGGACGCCTTCTTTGGGGTTCCGGACAGATATCCGGTCCCGGCGATGCGCCACACTTCGGCTCCGCCCACTTGATACATTGACCCCTTATTGGAATGGGGCACGAGGCAAAATAGCTCCTTCCATAGTCCGAAATGAGCTTCGACACCCAAGAACAGCTCGCAGAGGGCTACAAAGCCCGCGATATGCAGTACTGAGGCAGGCGTGAGATTATGTAGCTGGAGGCCGTAGAACTCCAGCAACCCCCAGAGAAATGGATGGATTGGAAATCCGAGCCCACTTATTAAGTAAGGGACGAGGCACACCCGCTCTCCTTTGGAGGGATTAGGGGCATTCTCTGCTTGCTCTCCGCCGTTGTAGACGGCAAGACCGGCTCGAACCTGGACCATATAGGCCGGGGGGAGAAATCCCTTGGTCTGGAGTGTCACTAGCTCGCTATGCAGGATGGAACATCTCTCCCAATATCCAGGCGTAGGGCTGGAAGGGCGAGGGGAGGAGTTGCGACGGCTGGCCATGGTGGAATGGACCTTTGTCGGATGCGCTCTGATGAACACTCGCGGAGGGGAGATGGTGTGGATTGGATCTAAATCCTTGTCCCCTTAAATAGGGCAGCTCATTTACGCGGCTAGAGGTGTGAATGTAAAAACACTCAGACTTTTCATATTCGTTTGACACGTGGGGAGCAGCCATTATTGGGCGTAGAAGCCAAGGAGCGCAACACCTACAAGAAACTGAACTTTATTCAAACAGGTACACGGAATTTGGAGGAGAACCCGCCTTGCAATGCTGAAGACAATCTGCGCGCCGGACTCATCGTCATTGAAGCATGGTTCGGGGGCTACTGAGGGAGTCCGGGATTAGGGGGTGTTCGGATAGCCGGACTATACCTTCAGCCGGACTCCCGGACTATGAAGATACAAGATTGAAGACTCCGTCCCGTGTCCGGAAAGGACTTTCCTTGGCATGGAAGGCAAGCTTGGCGATACGGATATGAAGATCTCCTACCATTATAACCGACTTTGTGTAACCCTAACCCTCTCCGGTGTCTATATAAACCAGAGGGTTTTAGTCCGTAGGACAACGTACACATCAACAATCATACCATAGGCTAGCTTCTAGGGTTTAGCCTCCTCGATCTCGTGGTAGATCTACTCTTGTACTACCCATATCATCAATATTAATCAAGCAGGACGTAGGGTTTTACCTCCATCGTGAGGGCCCGAACCTAGGTAAAACTTCGTGTCCCTTGTCTCCTGTTACCATCCGGCCTAGACGCATAGTTCGGGACCCCCTACCCGAGATCCGCCGGTTTTGACACCGACACCGTGCGTGCACAAAAAGTATCCCAAATATTTTTCAAATAAATATGATAAAAAACTAGACAGAAAAATAAAGATGACAGAAAATGTTTCAAGTTAAAATCATCTTTTGTTTAAAAGTTATAAGAGTTTTAGTCCAAGGACCTTTCTGTAATGAAACAGAAAGTTTCCAGGGTCCACTTTATAAAAACAGAAAACGTTTCAGTCTAGAATATGTCAGTCCAGGGGGAAGACGTATTTTGCCCGAAGGCGTTTTCAGAAAACGTTTCAAAAAAGAGAAAAAGCTGACGGGGAGGTCCCACCCATCGGGTTTGAAAACTAAAACAGAGTGCTGGCGCCCGAGGGCCGCGGTGGTCGCCGGCGGCGATCCACGGCGAGGCAAGGGGATCGGAAGGTACCAACGTGTTCACCGTGTTCTTCCGCACATGTGGGTGGTGTAGTTGAGCGTCGACGAGCACCACGTCGACGGCGGCCTCAACTCCGGCGGATGGTGGTTCGGGCGTTGGTGGATCTCGCCGGGGAGAGCTGCAAAGATCGAATTGAGGCTCGGGTTAGGGTACTGGGTGCACTAGAGGGTTGCTGACGCAGTTTGGGAGGCGGGGATGGCCTCACTTGAGTGAATCAAGCCGGAGCCCGAGGCGGATCGGGGCGGCCAGAGTCGAGGAAGGTGACCTCCTCGGGGTCCTCCTAGTGGCTAGGCGGGGCTGTGGTGAGGTGGAGGTGTGGCGCTAGGTCGAGAACGATCTCGAGGGCTCCTTTTATAGCCGATCCGAGGCGGTGGCCGAGAACGGGATAACGCCGGCGATGATTACGGCGGGGCAGAGGTCAGTCAGGTAGTTTAGGGAGGTAGGCATCACCGCGATGGTCCACAGGTTCCGTTCAAGTGCTAAGCTTGGCCTGCCTTGGGTGGTACTCCACGTTCTCGATGGAACGGCTCACGGGACTCGTCGGCGGCAGAGAGCACGCTCTGTGCTGCTCAGGCCACGATGACGGTGCCGCAGCGTGCATAGGCAAGCGGACAGCCACGCGGAGGCCACGGGTGGCTTGGGCGGTGATGGACGACGCCGAAAGGTGGTGCTGATCCCTGCTGGCCGCCACGGGTGGCTCTGCCACTGCAGAAGCTGCCGGTGTCGGCGAGACACGTCACCACCGACGATGGTGCCCGAACAAACGAGTGTGCGGCGCTCTGGATAAGGAGGGGGAACAGGGAGCAAGGCGCCACTGCAGTTACTAGCGAGATCGACGCCATGCTCTGAAGAAAACGACACTGACGGCGAAACAGAAACACTGAACGTCTGAACTTTCTGAATTTGAACAGCAACAGTGCATGCCAGGTGCTCGATGAAATGATTTTGGCATATGGGAAATTTTTCTGGAGATGATCTTTGGTGAGGTGGCCTCTTGGTGTATCTCGAAGCTGCATGAATTATTTCAGAATTTTTGGAATAAATAAAAATATGAATTTCACCAAGAATGGCATTTCTGGTCCAAACTTGCAGAGGGCAAATTTTGAAATATTTGAACTGAGGACAAGTGGATCTTGATGGATCTAGGTTGAGGGTACTAAGGACCAGTCAGAGGAGTTAGTTTGGGATCAAAACTCAAAAGAAATATGGTACTTCCTTTGTAAATCACCTAGGTCCATAAATAATGGCAAAAATAGTTTTGAGGATTAAATAAATGGAATAAAAATCAAAATTGGTTTGAAACTTGCTGGAGGTGGGAGTCTTGACTTGATCCAAGGCAGGGAGGGGTTTTGGAATGTTATGTCAAAATGTGACATGGCAAAAGAGGAAATTTGAAAGGGAAAAGAATAAACCCATAATCCCTAGGGTTTCTTCTTAATAGAAGAAATTTCAAAAAAATAACTAGAGTAGAGTCAAGTCAAAATGAAAAGCTCTCAAGACCAAAAATCAAGGTTGAGAAGAGTACCAAAATATTTGTCATAAAAGTTTTGAGAAGGAGAGTTCTTAAGAAAAATTTTAAATAGCCTTCTTCAAATCAAATAAAGATTTTGATAAAAACCAAATCAAATTTTTATCCCCTTAGGAAAAATCTCGTCCCAGAGATTTCAGCTGATCCTCAAATAGGTGCGGGTATTCTGCCCGGAGAGAGTCCTCTCTTTCCCATGTCGCTTCATCCTCGGTGTGATTGCTCCACTGAACCTTGAAGAACTTAATTGTTTTCTGACGGGTCCTCCTTTCAGACTCCTCTAATATCTTTATTGGACGTTCCCTGTAGGTGAGGTCTGGTTGCACGTCAATGTTCTCATGTGACACTTGCTTCTCTAGGTTGCCTACACATTTCCTCAACTGTGAGACATGGAACACGTCGTGGACGTCTGACAGCTCCTTGGGTAGGTCTAGCTGGTAGGCTACGGTGCCTCTCCGTGCAACCACATAGAAGGGTTCAATAAATCTTGGTGCTAGCTTTCCCTTCACCTTGAACCGTTGCAGGCCCCTCATAGGGGATACTCGTAGGTACACATATTCACCGGGTTCAAAGCTGACTTCACGGTGCTTCTGATCGTAATAACTCTTTTGTCAGCTTGCGCTGTCTTGAGTCGGTCCCTGATGAGTCTAACTTTCTCTTCAGCTTCCTTGAGCATGTCTGGGCCGAAGATACGACTGTCTCCTGTTTCTGACCAATTTAATGGAGTACGACACCTCCACCCGTACAGGGCTTCAAAAGGTGCCATTTGTAGGCTGGATTGGTAACTGTTGTTGTATGCGAAGCCGGCATATGGCAGGCTTTCTTCCCAACTGGTTCCATAGGTGAGGACACATGCTCTCAGCATGTCCTCTAGAATTTGGTTTACGCGTTCAGTTTGTCCATCAGTCTGGGGGTGGTAGGCTGTACTGAATGCTAGCTGAGTTCCTAGAGCCTGTTGTAGATGATCCCAGAATTTTGAGATGAACTAAGTGCCTCTGTTGGATATTATAGTCTTTGGAACTCCATGCAGACAAACTATACGGGAGAGATAAATCTTGCAAGCTTCTGAGTGGTGTGGGTTGTCTTCACTGGGATGAAATGTGTCACCTTGGTTAATCTATCGGTGATGACCCATATGGTAGCATTTCCGTGTTGTGACCGAGGTAGTCCGACAATGAAATCCATCCCAATTTCGTCCCGTTTCCACTCAGGTATCCTGTTTGGCTGTAGTAGTCCGGCTGGTTTTTGGTGCTCGGCTTTTATGCATTGACAAGAATCGCAACATGCAATGAAGGTGGCTATATCCCTCTTCATACCGTGCCACCAAAATCTTTCCTGAATGTCCTTATACATTTTGGTTCCTCCAGGGTGGATCGAATATGGAGCGGTGTGGGCTTCGGTTAGGATTTGCTGTTTGAGGCCCTCTATATTTGGCACGCAAAGTCTGTCTCCGTACCATAATATTCCCTCATCGTCTACGAGGAATTCTGAGGCTTTGCCCATACTCACTTTTCTTTTTATGCCTTCGATGCTGGGGTGTCCATGCTGAGCTTTCTTAACCTGCTCCACCAGGGTGGGTTGTAATTCCAAATTTGACACAGTGCCTTCCGTGACCATCATCAAGTTGAGTTTGGCGAACTCTTGTTGAAATTCAGGTCTCAAGTCTTGTAGATGGTTGTTGTCCGAGCTGGGGTTTCGACTAAGAGCATCTGCCACTACGTTTGCTTTTCCCGGATGGTAGTGGATGCCCACATCATAATCTTTCACCAATTCCAACCAGCGCCGTTGCCATAAATTGAGCTCTGGCAGTGTGAAAATATATTTGAGACTTTTGTGGTCTGTATATATTTCACAACGATTTCCAAGCAAGAAATGTCTCCACTCTTTGAGTGCATGAATGACTGCTGCCAATTCTAAGTCATGAGTGGGATAATTTTCTTCATGCTTTCGAAGTTGTCTTGAAGCGTATGTGACAACCTTGCCTTCTTGCATCAGCACACATCCAAGGCCTTTCCGGGATGCGTCACAATACACTTCAAAACTTTTATGTATGTATGGTATAACTAACACTGGTGCGGTTGTTAATTTCTTCTTGAGTTCTTGGAAACTCTTCTCGCAAGCTTCAGTCCACACAATTTCTTCTCCTTCTTGAGTAACTGTGTCATTGGTTTCGCTATGGTGGAGAATCCCTCAATAAACCTTCGGTAGTATCCAGCCATTCCCAGAAAACTTCGGACATCCGTTACGTTGGCTGGTGGTTTCTAGCCAAGTACGGCCTTGACTTTTTCTGGGTCCACGACAACACCTTCTTGGGTCAATACGTGGCCTAGAAAACCAACCTGTCTTAACCAAAATTCAAATTTGCTGAATTTGGCATATAATTGGTGTTTCCTTAATTCTCCCAGTACAATCCTGAGATGTTCTGCATGCTCTTCTGGTGTCTTAGAGTATACCAGAATGTCGTCAATGAACACCACAACAAATTTGTCCATAAATTTCATAAACACTTTGTTCATGAGGTGGACAAAATATGCGGGGGCGTTTGTTAGTCCAAACGGCATTACCGTAAACTCATATAGTCTGTATCTGGAGGTGAATGCTGTCTTAGGGATATGTTCTGTCCGTACTTTCAATTGATGATATCCTAACCTTAAATCAATTTTTGAGAAAACTTTGGCTTGTGTGAGCTGGTCAAATAAATCATTTATCCGTGGCATCGGATATTTATTTTTGATGGTGACCATATTGAGTGCTCGATAGTCTATGCATAATCTCAGTGTCCCATCCTTTTTCTTGGCAAACAATACTGGTGAACCCCAAGATGAGGAGCTGGCTCTTATAAATCCTTTATCCAGCAATTCTTTTATTTTCTTCTTCAATTCTACCAACTCGGAGGGTGCCATCCTTAAGGGTTTCTTGTAGATGGGGGTGGTTCCAGGTGCTAGTTCAATGCTGAACTCTATTTCCCGGTCTGGCGTCATGCCGGGTAGTTCTTCGGGAAAAACGTCAGGGAACTCACACACCACTAGAACTTTGCTTAACTCTGAGGTGTCTACCTTGTTCAATCTTGGTTGTCGTGATCCTGGTCTTTCTTGAGCTGTGACTTTTATTGTCTTCCTGTGATGATGAGTGAGGATTACAGTCCGGTTGAAGCAATCGATAAACCCTTTGTTGGTGGTTAACCAATCCATTCCTAGGATAACCTCCAGTCCTTTATTTTCCAATACGATGAGGTTTGCTTGAAACTTTAGTCCTCTGAGCTCAATAACCACACCTTGACAGTAACTCTGAGTGATTTGCTTATTCCCAGGGGACTTGATGATCATGGATTTTTCCAAAGGGAGCATCAAAAAATCATGTTGCAAAGCAAAACTCTTCGAAATGAACGAGTGAGAAGCTCCAGAATCAAACAAAACTGTGGCAGGTATTGTGTTGACAGGGAACGTACCGAGTACGATATCCGGGGCATTATGTGCTTCCTCCTTGGTCACATGGTTCAGGTGACCCTTCTTGTCATTGTTGTTGGGGTTGAAGTTGTTGCGCTTGGGTGCTGAATTGTTCCCATTGTTGTTCGATTTTGGGGCCGAGTTTCTTGGCTTTGGGCACTGTTTAGCATAGTGTCCTTCCTCCCCACAAGCGTAGCAAGTGACGCCTGGGTGATACGTAAAATCCTTGTCCCTTGCGTGAAATTTTTTGATTGGACGCAGAACATTGGTTG
Organism: Triticum dicoccoides; assembly: GCF_002162155.2. Classification (NCBI taxonomy): domain Eukaryota; kingdom Viridiplantae; phylum Streptophyta; class Magnoliopsida; order Poales; family Poaceae; genus Triticum; species Triticum dicoccoides. Next base: position 438,401,246 of record NC_041386.1, read on the forward strand.
TGGGTCGGTTTGCTCCAATCTTCTGAGGGTCAGTCTTGTGCCGGTTGTTGCGAGCATGAGTAACCTGGTCCCTTTTCCGCTTGTGAAATTCCTCCAAGCTGTGGCGCTCATTTTCCAATGTAATGGATTTGTCCACAAGCGTTTTGAAGTCTGGAAAGGTGTGTACGAACAGCTGGCATTTAAGTGCTGGTGCCAGACCATCCAAAAACTTCTCCATCTTTTTGTTCTCCGTCATACGTTCTTCGTTGGCATAACGGGATAATAGGGTAAACTGACTATTGTAGTCAGTCACTGTCATGCTTCTCTGCTTGAGGTCGTCAAATTCCCTTTTCTTGATCTTCATAATGCTTCTGGGAATGTGCGCCCCACGAAATCCTTCTTTAAAATCTTCCCAAGTGATACTGTTTTCATTGGGGTGCATGTGTAGGAAATTCTCCCAACATGACGCGGCTGCTCCCGTGAGATACTGAGGTGCATAAAGTACCTTCTCACGGTCTGAACACTATGCAATAATCAGCTTCCTCTCAATGTCTCGAAGCCAATCATCGGCCTCAAGTGGTTTATCAGTGTGAGAGAACGTTGGGGGACGCGTCTTCTGTAATTCAGACAATTTAGAGTGCTGCCGATATGGCTCACGATGATTCCCCATATTGATAACATGGTTCACCATTTCCTGGTGCTGCTGCTGGCTTTGCTCATAAAGGCGGCATACTTGAGTAAATGCTGTTTCACTGCCTTGCTGACTTGACTGTCCCTGTGTGAAATTGTTACTAGTCTGGGCACCATAATTTTGTTTTGGCGGGTTCGGCATGGAACGAGCCCAGGGACGAGGCATTTTTCACTCTGGGGTAATTTTGCAAACTCATGAGAAAATTGTGTCATAAAAATAAATAATTTTGAAAAGGCGGAAATTTTAAGAACGCAACATTTTTCAAGAAAACACTTGATCGCGCATGGAGAAGGACCGCTCCGTACATATCTTACTTGCAAGCCATAATTATACAATACATCACTCAGGATGTGCGTACACATTCCTGACATGTTATTTAGGCTAGTGCACTTCTCCGAGATCCTACATGATGCGCACACAAACTACTTCTCACCAAACCTATGTACATATAAACATATCATACAAGCTGGCACATCACACTGCTGCTAGGCGTACTCAGTCGGAGATGGTGAAGACTTCCTTTGGCCTGCCGAGGGTAAGACCCAGTGGTGCTGGAGACTCAATATCCTCCTCGCTAATAGGCTCAAGGCGCGAAGTACTGGGTTGAGGAGCTGGTGCAGGCGCGGTAGGTGGTGCAGCTCTGACGGGAGTAGGAGCAATGACCTGGTCAAACTCCTCAGTGGTAGGCAGACGGCGAGCGGTGGCTAAGATGGCCGGTGTGTATGATGCTGAGGACGAGACGAACATCAGTGGTGGTGCCATGAGGAGGAGCTCCCTCCTATTGGCGGAGCAGCCATGGATGGAATCCATATGAGCAGCTACGAGGTCATCCACAAGGTTGTCGAAAGCTGCCTCAAGTGCCTTGAGGTACTCAACAAGCATCTCAATAGCCTCATCTCTTTCTCCCCTGGCGCAAGCGAATGCATAGTGGCAGGTGTATGGCACGTGGCAGGGAAGGTAGCGGTAACGACGAGTCTTCATTGAAGGAAGAACATCCCGGAGGCGGGCTATGGCCTCACGGGCAGCCATCTGCATGGCATGCCTCTTCGTAGGCATGGCCCTCCCGACGAATCGGAAGCGGCAAAACTCGGCGCATCCTCCCTTGAACTGAACTGAGGCCTGCTACATAGACAAACTGTCGCTGAGCTTGTGCCGATAGAGTGTGTACTCCGGACGGACTGATGGCCCGATCGCAATCTTGGTGATGGAGATGAGGAGCTTGATAAACCCCTCAGTAACATTGGCGAACACCTGTGACTCACAAACGTTGCCCGCCATCTACAAAAGTAGACAAAATCTCGAATAGTCAAATCATAAATTTATGATGACCAACAGAAAATTGCTACAATATGCAGAATAATAAAATAAGCTAGTAACCGATTAGCGATCGCACCTAGTGGCTTCCTACAGTCAGCCTGGCTCTGATACCAAGATTGTTAGGACCGCCTTTCTAATAAAACATTTATTGAAAAGCCGACCTTTGTGTTGACCAGTACAGAAGAATTCTTCTTACTGGCAGACAAAATCTTGATACAAAAATCCAGCAGTACTAAATATCATACATGGTTGAGCTGAGGATGCTCAACAATTTATTACAAGCACGACTATATTATACATAAAGGCGGATATGGCACAAGGGTAGGGTGGCATAACTACTGACTCGTAATAAAGGTGGTGGTGGATATGTCACAGGGAGGTGGGTGACATGACTCTGAAATCTTATAGCTCATCAAGCGTCGGAGTGAGGCTTGATGATTTTATTTGGGTGGCGGAAGTGTGTATAATACAAGTGAACAACTCCAGGATCGCACGTGACTGACTGGGACTCCTCTAGGCGTCGGAATCGCTATCGAACTCTTCATCCATAAGATCACCTTCGTCAACATCTGGCCAAATCAACAAGCCAGGTGAGTACTTTGAATGTACTCGCAAGACAGTTCGGACATAAGATATAACAAATGTAAACATGATGCACATGAGCAGGTTAGTATGCACAATCAAATAATAGTTCTGCACTGCACGATAAATAAGAGGAAATCAGGCGGTAGTCCTCCTGAAATCCCAATAAAAATAACTAAAGACCGATCGGGTGTCTGAAGCGACGCCTCGAAAGGTGAAAATAAATTTAACATGCCGCAGTCGGGCGTCGAGGCGACACCACATAAAGGGCTTATATTGAAAAGTAAATAACAATAATGCCACAGTCGGACGTCTGGGCGACATCACATAAAGGGCTTATATTGAAATGTAAGTAACAATAATGCCACAGTCAGACATCTGAGCGACATCACATAAAGGGCTTATATTGAAAAGTAAATACAATAATGCCACAGTCGGATGTTTGAGCGACATCACAAAAAGGGCTTATATTGAAAAGTAAATGACAATGATGCCACAGTCGGACGTTTGAGCAACATCACATAAAGGGCTTATAGTTTATCATTCGAATTTAAATAGCTCATGAATTTAAATCATCGCAAGGAAATACTCAGCATATAATAATATACTGGCTAGTCCATTCACATAAATAACCTTCAGCCGAGTTTACCACTCCCGGTTTTAAATTCATTCTCCGGAGACTGCCACTGGGGTTGACACTGAGATTTGCCACTGAGGCTAAGACTGACACGGAGATGATGCCCAAGTCCTTGCTCGTGGACATGGATACTCGGATGGTTTTGACTCTGCAAAGGTTGTACTCTTTACCACAGCCAACGAATTTCGGTAGTCACAAGGACTAGTTCCGTTTACGGTGTTTTAGAAGAAACACGTCTAACCAGTACGCACCCATTCCACATTCCGTTGCCAGGAATCACCCTCGACAACGTTCAAGAAAAACCTTAAGACGGGGAGGCCACAACCTCGAATAGCATGGGATCAAATTTATATCACGCGCTCTAAGGGGTGCCCCCCTCTCGGTCCCAACCGGAAACACCCATGCCCCCTGATCGGATGACTGGCTTTAATCCAGGGCCATGGAACCCTCATCGCGGTCTCTCTGTTTGGTGTGTACCAGGAAAGAGGTTTGCAACTTACTAAACCGCACTCCTTGCAGAAAACATGTGGCAGCACGAAGGGGAAACGAACGGGATCGAGACTTGACCCACGTTAGAACTGGAGTTAATGGTTGGCATAAGACTGGCATGCTTCAACAATACCAGCTTGCAACCCATCATGTCACCACATGATCGTGTTGCCTTATCATCATAAGGACACATCGAACTTCGAAGCTCACAGGTAGCTTGCCTTGCATGCACATAACATTCACAAATGCTTATATAAACATGCCATGAGAAAAACTACTCAAGCAACCATGCAAAACACTCATCATATCAAAGGTTCAAACATGCTTGCCTGGTTCGGAGAAGTCGGAGTCTAGCTCAGTGAAGTTTGTGTCTCCCTTACTCCTTCCGGTATCTACGTATTAAAAGAAAATCGGATACTACATGAATACCGTGCGTGCACAAAAAGTATCCCAAATATTTTTCAAATAAATATGATAAAAAAACTAGACAGAAAAATAAAGATGACAGAAAAAGTTTCAATTTAAAATCATCTTTTGTTTAAAATTTATAAGAGTTTTAGTCAAGGGACCTTTCTGTAATGAAACAAAAAGTTTCCAGGGTTCACTTTATAAAAACAGAAAACGTTTCAGTCTAGAATACGTCAGTCCAGGGGGAAGACGTATTTTGTCCGAAGGCGTTTTCAGAAAACGTTTCGAAAAAGAGAAAAAGCTGACGGGGAGGTCCCACCCGTCGGGTTTGAAAACTAAAACAGAGCGCTGGCGCCCGAGGGCCGCGGTGGTCGCCGGCGGCGATCCATGGCGAGGCAGGGGGATCGGAAGGTACCAACATGCTCACCGTGTTCTTCCGCACATGTGGGTGGTGGAGTTGAGCGTCGGCGAGCACCACGTCGACGGCGGCCTCAACTCCGGCGGATGGTGGTTCGGGCATTGGTGGATCTCGCCGGGGAGAGCTGCAAAGGTCGAATTGAGGCTCGGGTTAGGGTACTAGGTGCACTAGAGGGTTGCTGATGCGGTTTGGGAGGCGGGGATGGCCTCACTTGAGTGAATCAAGCCGGAGCCCGAGGCGGATCGGGGCGGCCGGAGTCGGGGAAGGTGACCTCCTCGGGGTCCTCCTAGTGGCTAGGCGGGGCTCTGGTGAGGTGGAGGTGTGGCGCTAGGTCGAGAATGAGCTCGGAGGCTCCTTTTGTAGCCGATTTGAGGTGGTGGCCGAGAACGGGATAACGCCGGCAATGATTATGGCGGGCCAGAGGTCGGTCAGGTGGTTTAGGGAGCTAGGCATCACCGCGATGGTCCACTGGTTCCGTTCAAGTGCTAAGCTTGGCCTGCCTTGGGTGGTACTCCACGTTCTCGACAGAAAGGCTCACGGGACTCGTCGGCGGCAGAGAGCACGCTCTGTGCTGCTCAGGCCATGTTGACGGCGCCGCAGCGTGCACAGGCAATCGGATAGCCACGCGGAGGCCACGGGTGGCTTGGGCGGTGCTGGACGGCGCCAAAAGGTGGTGCTGATCCTTGCTGGCCGCCACGGGTGGCTCTGCCACCGCAGAAGCTGCCGGCGTCGGTGAGAGACGTCACCACCGACGATGGTGCCCGAACAAACGAGTGTGCGGCACTCTGGATAAGGAGGGGGAACAGGGAGCAAGGCACCACTATAGTTACTGGCGAGATCGACGCCGTGCTCTGAAGAAAACGACACTAACGGCGAAACAGAAACACTGAACGTCTGAACTTTCTGAATTTGAACAGCAACAGTGCATGCCAGGTGCTCGATGAAATGATTTTGGCATATGGGAAATTTTTCTAGAGATGATCTTTGGTGAGGTGGCCTCTTGGTGTATCTGGAAGCTGCATGAATTATTTCAGAATTTTTGGAATAAATAAAAATATGAATTTCACCAAGAATGGCATTTCTGGTCCAAACTTGCAGAGGGCAAATTTTGAAATATTTGAACTGAGGACAAGTGGATCTTGATGGATCTAGGTTGAGGGTACTAAGGACCAGTCATAGGAGTTGGTTTGGGATCAAAACTCAAAAGAAATATGGTACTTCCTTTGTAAATCACCTAGGTCCATAAATAATGGCAGAAATAGTTTTGAGGATTAAATAAATGGAATAAAAATCAAAATTGGTTTGAAACTTGCTGGAGGTGGGAATCTTGACTTGATCCAAGGCAGGGAGGGGTTTTGGAATGTTGTGTCAAAATGTGACATGGCAAAAGAGGAAATTTGAAAGGGAAAAGGATAAACCCATAATCCCTAGGGTTTCTTCTTAATAGAAGAAATTTCAAAAAAATAACTAGAGTAGAGTCAAGACAAAATGAAAAGCTCTCAAGACCAAAAATCAAGGTTGAGAAGAGTACCAAAATATTTGTCATAAAAGTTTTGAGAAGGAGAGTTCTTAAGAAAATTTTGAATAGCCTTCTTCAAATCAAATAAAGATTTTGATAAAAACCAAATCAAATTTCTTTGGAGTGTCACATTGCATGGCTACGAAAGGTTAGAGAAAAATAAATAGATAATGTGTTTAGAGTGCACTCCACTAAACGGATATACTTTGGATCCATTGCAATGGGCCGGCACATCTATATCTATACCCCCTATATAGTGTGTGAATAACATTGAAAGTTGGTCGTTGGATGAAGCCAATCCGACGGTACAAAGATGGCAAATCCGAGCACTACTGGCCATTGGATATCATCTACATTCCACCAGATTCTGCCACATGTAGAATCTAGAAGACTCCATGGTTGAACTTCATTCATGACTAACTTTGCCACAACTAAGCTTAGGCAAAGTGTGTCTACCACAAAAAATGTGGCTAACAAAATGGCCACCACAAGTGTGGCAAGATTTGGCAAGAAGTTGAGTCTATGACATGTGGACCATGTAGCTAGAGAAGTGTGGCAAGCCACAAGTGTAGCAATGAACGAAACACATGCCTGGTGTGTTTGGTAGGGTGTATGAAGGGTGCATGATCCCAAGAGTTCCCTCCTCAACCCACTTTTGGGTGTTTGGTAGAGTGTATGGAGGGTGCATGAGTCCACACTAGATTAGCACAAATACACTAGAAGCATACATGAAGAGAGCATACATGAAGAGGGGTGTTGAGTTGAGCATGCATGAAAAGGGAACAACTATGCTGAGACAAGAACGCAACCAAACACACTTGTGGCACACCTAATCTTAGGCATGGAAACCTTATGCTGCAAAAAAACATAACTTTCAAAGTTGGTCGTTGGATGAAGCCAATCCGACGGTAAAAAGATGGCAAATCCGAGCACTACTGGCCGTTGGATATCATCTACATTCCACCAGATTTTGCCACATGTATCTACAAGACTCCACATGTAGAACCATAATGCACAAACCACCAGAATCTCATGCGTGCAATGCACGTGTACCTTACTAGTAGTTGGTAGTAGTAAGAAACAAATTCCGGGTTTGGCACGAGCTCGTACTGCGGGAGCACCACAAGGCCTGCCGCAGGAGTTACATTTCCCTCTCGAGGCCCACGGGACCGAACTTCAGTGGCTTAGTGCCCGGCCTATGAGTTAATGACATGCGGACCTTAAATGCTGCTGGCCCACATGTCATTCTCATGGTGGTGGTGTGGTTCGCGACTCACTCGTTCGAGATGAACCGACTGGTGGTGGAGTGGCCGTGGCAAGGGTGCCACAGCTGGGCGTCGGGGCGTTACGAGGCATAGATGGCCACACCGCCGGGTACTACCTATAGTACAGAAGTACTCCAACTGAGGATTGATGCCCGGGACGAAATGTGTCACAGCCGCTGGATGAAAATTCGATGGTGCGGGAGTACAGATCAGAGCACAGCAGCGGAGCAGGCAAACTGCGTCCAATTGGGTGTGGCTGTGGTAGAAAGTTGATGGTCGCCGTAGTTCAGCTGGCCCGCATGTCATGCACACAAAGGCAGAGGAGCGGCGGGGCCGAGATGGATGAGGCACACATCAGGGGGATGAGGATCCCCTGACGTGAACAATCCTACCATTCCATCACTGACATGTGGGCCCCGCAAGTGTGGGTCCCACTAGTCAGCGAAGGAAAGGCAGGGTAAGGCAGTGATAGCCACGTCAGAGGATCCATGTCCACGTTGGGGGACGTCGTGCTTACAGGTAGGGTTGGAGCGGCGTCGTGGGGATCGCATGTGGGTGTGGCAGTGGTAGAAACAAGAAACGTGATGGTCGCCGTGGTTCAACTTCCATGTACAAGCTGTCATGTCTGCTGACACATGTATATCAAAACTAGAGTGTTTATATTTCAAGCACGTGAACAAGTATTATTCTACTAGTTTGGATCCATTGCAACGCACGGGCCAGCACATTGGTAGTAGTAGTGTCTATCTCTATCTCTAGAGGCCTTCCCTCGTTCATCCGTTTCTCTCACAAGATAAACTACTCATACAAATGCATCTTGATGTTCCATGGTGACAAACCAGGGGACTTGTTTCGTATGGGACACATCCTACGATATATTCCCTCTCTCCCAGTTTATTTGTTTTGAATCTTTTCATTTTATAAGTTTCAAATTCAAATTTAGAGGGGCAGTGGGGCCGAAAGGGGTGAGCCGCAGGTCGAGGGACGTGTGGTGTCATGGGTTCATGCGGCGTCGTGGGAATCGCATGTGGCTGTGGTAGAAACTTGATGCTCGCCGCATTTATGGTGGCCCACATGTCATGCACACAAAGGTAGAGGGCGGTGCGGCCGAGAGGGGTGAGGTGCACGTCGGGGGACGTGGTGTCGTGGGTTGGAGCAGCATCGTGGGAATCGCGAGTGGCAATGGATGAAACGTGATGGTCGTCGTAGTTGAACTTCCATGGACAAGTTGTCATGTCTACGGACACATGCATTGCATATCGATCTCTCGAAGGAGTAGTAGAGAAAGCTAGGCGGATAAATACTTCCTTATAGTCAAGCGGACCCACGCTACTACTTGTTCCAAAGACATGCACACCATCGAAATAGTCCATCTATATCAATATACATAGAGAGGGAATATTTTTTTACAAGAGAGGAAATAGTTCATTTATCCATAATGCCCTGCTGCTGGTGCAGCATCTTCTTCTTCTCATTTTCTATGGGAGACGGCTTCGTAACAAGCTCTCTGGACCTTGCAGCTATCTCGAAACTCACACGAGCATCGAGGGCAGCATATTTTATCCGCTCGTACATCAAGGGATAATTCTCCCATCCAGACGACCTTAATGCCAGCGTCTCATCACTCTTATGAAGATTTGTTCCGAGCACAAAATTTGCTACGTCGAATAGGGATGGTGTCAGTTTATCACAATCTTCTACAAGAATTTTTATTCTGGTTTGTAGGTCAGTGATGCTTTTCAAATCAAGGTTGTACGGCTCCAACTTCTGTTTGTCCCCTGCAATGGCTGCCCCACAGAAGTATATGTCCTCCCGAGACAAGAAATCGTGAAGCTCACCTGGTATAGAGGGCGCGTATATGATGTGGTACACCAAAACATCATCTTCGAGGCATAGCTAAAGGACAGCGGTGCGTTGGATCTTCCCAGTGGCACGCTCCATGCACTTTGCGTCGAGACCGATGACATTCATCTCCACCTTTTGGAGGGAGTTGGATACATTGTTGATCCACTTCTGAACAACCCTTGGGTGGTCGGTGACTGTGGTAACTATGCTCAATGAGCCTTCGATCTCTTTCGCCATTTGGAACCGCTGGACCGGAGGGCTATGGTTTGGAGAATTAGGATTAGATGGCTAGTCTAACTGAAGAAGATGATTATTTATAGGGGCTTTAGAATTACTCCAGGAGGATGTGAAGAGGTTAAAACAATGTGAATGCAGTGTGGTTTGGATGCAAATGAAGATCAAGGAGTAGTGGAAAAGCCGAGGAAAATCGGTTCCCGATGGAGAAGTAAATGGGAGAAGTTGTGCGCATGCATGAGGAGAGCTGCGGTGGTTTGACTGCTGCATGCAATGGATTGGACGGGCTCTTCGATTGCCTTTTCTCTCTCCCACGTGCACAGAATGGCCCACTTCTATGCTGCAGTTTATTGGCTGGAGTCTGGCTGCAACTGCTCATGCGTACGCTAATTAATGCTGTGAATGCGGGGAATGGAGGGAAATGGGCGCATGGAGAAGGGTATATACGCAGACTAATTAGAGAAATACTGAAAAAAGTTATGTGCAGACAAAAGAGGGCAGGAGGGAATACAACTCATGTTCCTACTACGGTTAAGGAATATGCGGCTATCCTCAAAAAAGAAAAGTCCTTCGCACTTCCGCATGCACGAGAATTTGGTTCTGCTCGCAATATGGATGATAGATGGAGGATGAAGTGTACCCGGAGGCATGCTAGCACAGGAGTGTACTCATGTTCCTACTACTCCTACTACTACTAGTAGTAGTACAACTGTGGTACACTTGATGGTCAAAATACTATTATTCATCCGGTCCTCACAGTGAAGTGACAAGACCCTGCGCCCGAGGTGACACCAGTGTAGGCGGTGTGTCCGGGTTACCAAAGTTAGCCTCACCTTGTGCACTATGCAGTCACTATCATCGCCGCTGTATAGCATGCCTCGCCTCGTCTCCCTCTCCCCTAGCACCACTCCATCTACATCTCTATCTCGCCGGAGATCCTGAGGTCACTCTTCATTATCTCACTGTGCCCCCGCATACCCTCACCTTGCTCGCCTCCCCCAGTACCACTATTCCCTTGCTAGCCGCTCCAGCACCGATATCCTTCTCCGTAAATCAAGCCCCCAAAACCCCACCTTCCAAACTCCACCATGGCCAAACGCAAACCGGGCAGGATCCATATGAGCCGCGATTGGAGCAATCTCCCCAGTGACGTCCTCGACCTTTGTTGTTCGTGTATGGATATGTTGAGCGCCCTGCGGCTGGCTGCATGCTCGAGGGGCATGCACATGGCCATCATCGAAGCGAGGCCAAAGCTTTTCAAGACACCCTGCTTGCTGCTATCTGGTCTTGTGAGATTGGCTCACCATGATATGGAGGCGTACATGATACCCCTCGACTTCAATCCGATCTCCATTAGCCGAAACTTCTTTGCAGGTATGTAGTGGGTCGTCGTACATCATTTCCCTCGACTTCGATCCAATCACCATCACCCGAAACTTCTTGGCAGGTATGTACTGGGTTGGCATGAACTCCCACTGGATGGCTGCCTTCAGAGAAGACGGTAAAAAGTTGGTGATCGTGAACTTCCAGACCTCCCATGAGATTATCCTTCCTTCATTGGATTATATAGAGTTTTACCATCGCGGTCCTAGTCATCTAGATTACCACGTCAGTTAGATGGACCTTGTTTTGCAGACGATTGTAATCTACCAAGTGCCCACACGACATGCGAATTACGCAGACTTCAAGCTAATTGCCTTGTTCGACCGCGGACTCGCCTATCTTTACGCTGGTGCCTTCTTTAGCTGGAGACAACTCAGCTCATAGTGGATCATCGTCAAAGCTGATACACACTTCTGTGATGCTACTGAACACAATGGCATCATCTACGCGATCGACAAAGCATATGGCACCAAGTATTGCTGGGACGACGCGTGTAAGTTTTTTCCGACTCATGCTAATGATGACGGCATGACAGTGTTTGAACTTTTTGTGATGATTGGCATATCCCCGTTTGAGCAGAATTTGAGTAGAACTATGGCAATGTATTAGAGACATCGGAAATCAGCTATATTTGGAATGAGTTAATTCATGCGATTGTGATCATGTCATTACAACCAATTTGTACCCCTGAATAATCAAACGGTTAGGAATATTGGATATTCTCCTTATTTTATAGTAATCTATATACTACTACTAAATATGAGTGTGTATCAATGGCCATGTTGGTTTCCTCATTTTCATGATGTAGAAACATGCACCACACTGTTGGTTTCATCTAACCATACATTAGGGAAGTAAATGTGCATATGGAGAACTCTATATTTGGAAGTAGTGAAATCCTGTAATGCTTACCATGTGTACATACCTATATTCGCCCTTCAGCAATCAATGGCTAGAATAATATCCTCACAAAAATTTTGCCCACAGAACACGAGTATATAACAATGCATGGTTTGTTAGTTACCTTGAAGAATTTGTTTGTGAGGACAGAACATGATTCCAAAACATGCATGGCATGGTAGTTTCCTGTGAAGAATTGATTGCAAGATAACATGAGTATAACCATGCATGGCACTTCTATATTTTCGAACCCAGTATACATTTCCCTGTATTTTCCTTCCAGTTCCAACAGGGACATATCAATGCTATTTCTTGCATTATCCTACTCATACTCTGAACAATGCTGATCTTACATTAACAATGCCTGTCCTTTTTGATATGATGTAGTGTCCCTATAGTTACTGCACTTTGTAATCACACCACCTTTGCCAAAAACAGGGAAGCACAACTAGTTCCTCGCTCAATCAGACGACGGCGAAAGACTGATGATCATTCGGACACATGAGTCGGAGAAGTTATATTGCAAAAACCCCACTGTATACAAGCACAGTGAAATACGTGAGTATCCGGACAGTGGTTGTTACGCCTATGAGAAGGATACCAACTTGTTGGGGCCTTCAGGGTTTTTTAGTTGGAGGTAGGTAAACATCCTTGGTTCACACTCTCTATTTCTCGGACTCAATTATCCAATTAACCAGGAGATCACCGTTGGCAAGGACCTTGATGGCAGAGAGGCTCTGTTTGCTATGGAAACTGTGTCTACACGGCGAGCCCTAGGAGTTCGGGAGCAAACTCCCCTGATTGTCAACGATATAGCCTACAGCCAAAAGAAGGTGAGAATGAAAAAGGCATCCAGATTAACTTTGATCCTTGGATGTCTCAATTACGACAGGCAGTGATGTGGTTCAAGCCTTCAGGTTGATAGGTAATTGGGATGTTGCGTCGAAAGGGTGGAGTACTGGTGTCTCCGGATCATTGGTCGCTGAAGGGAGGCTGCAAATTATGATGGTGTTGGATTATCTCTTCAAATGACTTTGTTGTCTTTGCTGCTTGTTCTAGATGGGTAGTTCTTCCTTTTGTTATGCATATTCCTTGTAATTTGGTCATCCTCATCTATGTCACTCTTACCATGTAATAGTTGCCTCTCTTTAGAATGTCATTCTCGTCTGGATCACGAGAGTCTGAGCGCTGCAGATGGGTGCGTTTTAGTGGTGTAGCAAGACTTCTTATGAACTATCATGTCTTGTTGTTTATGTCAGTAGTAGTCACTAGTCAGTGTTTGAATGTTGTATATATCGTTGTTTAGAACTGTTTATTGTCTCGAACTACTGGTGGGCTAAATGAGGGCATCACCATTCTCCAGTCTTCAGAGTGTATCTGCTTTTTTCAAGTTATATAATTTGAGCTCAGTGTCTTTTCGATGATGTACACTTGCTTGGGCCAGTGAGGTGTCGTTGAATATGGGTCGAGTAGTAACGCAATGCCAAACAGGCCAATTATGACTCTCAGGCCGGGCTCTCAAAACATCCTCAAAAAAGGTCGGGCTCTCCAAAAAAGAAAGAATAAGGACTCTTAGGCCGACATGTGGGCGCCATCCGTGTTTTCGTGCGCTTGCGCGCCGAGATCATATTGGCGCGTGCTCGAAATTCAAGCCACCTTTTCATCCCCAATCTCCCGCCCCTCCCCCACCTCCGGAATCTCAATTCCTACTCCAGTTCCCCCAAATCCCCCTCCTGTACTCCCTGTACTCAAGCTCACTATCATGTCACCGGTCAACGCGGATCTCCGAGCTGGAGATCCTGAGGTCCGTCCTGCCTTCGGTCGCTGCGTGCTGTCGCTCAATAGTGGCATGGCGGCGCCTGGCGACCAGTTTGCTGGCAAAGTGCTGATGGTAACCATCAATGGTGACTGGCCTCCCGTCTCGCCGGACGACCTTGTCAAAGCTGTTGGCATTGCGCACGACATCCAAATAAGTGACTTGCTTGTCGAAGTCTGTCCGCCACCGGCTGATTTCTTCATTAGGTTCCCGACAACTTTCACTATAGTCGTGTGTTCAAATCTTCCCGGCGTTTGTTCTGCGATGGCGCGCTGGTGAGCTTTGATCGGTGGCACCCAGGATGGGGCTTGGTGCCCTTTGAGCTTGAGTTTTTAAAAAAGCTTACCTTCCACGCCATGCCTCAACGTGCTTGGAACAACGAGTCCATGAATGAGCTTATCAACGACCTTGGAGGTGAGCTCGTAAGTATGTTTGTTCCTCTAGACAGCTGGGCTCTGACGTTTATGGCATGGATGAAGAAGCCGTCCACCATACCGAAGGTGATTGGTTTTGAGATACCGGTGTAGAAACCGGGGTTGTACTATTCGTTGCCACCAAGGCCGCCGCGGACCACGTTAAGGATGTACCTGTATCGAGTGTTCGTGCATGTCGAAGAAGTGGTCAATCCATCAATCGAAATCCTGCCGCCGCCGCTGGTGCCAAGGTCCATCGATGACGTCCATTACAGGAGTCAACGTCAGACTTTCCCCGTGTTGCTCGGAACGATGGATGGCATAGGGCCTACTCCATCGCACGGCGGAGGCCACTCTTCTTTGGGGGAAGAGGCAGGGCTGGCTACCTGGATGTGCTCTAATTTGAGGTAACAACTGAATCTTGTCAGATACTAGTTAAATCTGAGCTATGGCTGTGAAGCACTGATGTGCCAGTACATTTGATTGTGACCTGTTCTAAATTTGTACCTGAACTTTTTTAGAAAGGGTTGTATGTCAACTTAATGTGCTAGCAGAACTTATTGTGTTGTCTGTCTGTTTTCTTTGCACAGCATTCAAGATATTTCCCTATCATTGATAAAGACGATGAACTGTTATGTACGAGTTCGTTCGTTTCAACATAGCCCTACCCGTAGCGATCCACTGCTTCCATCCTGATTGTGCCGCCTGCGTGAAATTTTTGTATGCAAGTTCAGTGTGCTATGATGTTCTATATGATTGTGTCAACTATATAAGTTTTTACTGAGCATCAGCAATGCATATGGCTGAAAGATGTATTTACGAGCATCGACCAATGGGTCTCTCTCTCTCTCTCACACACACACATGCACACACTCACACATGCACAAGTGGGACCCGTTGAATTATTTCTTTGCTCGTGACAACTTTTAATTAGGTTCCACTGTAATCTAACTTTTTCCTTAAGTTATTAATTGAGCTCACTGACTTCAAAAAGTTGTACAGAAGCCTTGTTTGGGCCTTTCCGGTGTCGCTGAATGTCTGCTGAGTAGCCATGTTAGGTTGTACTGTACTACACAGGCCTTTTTTCAACATCAGCAATGCAACTGGTCCGACAGTTGTACACAATATCCGGGTCAACTTGTTATTCTCCGCCCCGCTGGGCTGCAAACTTTCCTAGGAGGTATGCATTAGGCTTAACAAGAAAATGGACTTTAAGAAATAATAAATGGGATGTAATTATAATAACTGGGCAGGAACTATAAAAAAATGCACCAAACGCGTAATTAGTTTAAAAATATATATATTATTTTTGAATTTGAAGATTTTAATTTCATTACTTGTTGCGCGTGCAATATTTCAATGGATTTTAACGTAATACAACTTTATTTTGAAATTATATTTAATCTGACTAGAAATTTCGGATAAAAATATTTCGGATCCCATAAAAATGTGGGATTTTTTTGAATTCTGTTTGAGCTGTTGGTTGAAATTATTAATCGTTGTCCTAGCTAGAAAATGGGTTGTACTTTTAACAAACTATAAATTAGATGTAGTAAATTCCATTAGAATTAAAAAATGGGATGTACATTCTTACAAATTGCAAATGGGGTATATGTTCTCTGCCACACACTTGTGGGCCTTCTAAGTTGACACGTCCCCTAAAAAAACTAAGTTGACGTGTATGCAAGTCTTTGTCAACAACACACGGTTCTTGCAGCTGTGGCCGTTGGATGTCCATCCAACGGATGTCGTGCTTCTTCTTCAATCTCAGATATTCTTGCTTCAGCCGCCTAAAAAATGATTCCTCCCCCTGACATCTGGGCGCACCGTTTCGGAGGCTGACCTGTGGGCCTACTAAGTTGACGCGTACCAAGGGCTTTGTCAACTAAGTCAATATAAATGATTCTAGCTGTAGTGACCGTATGATGTCCATCCAACGGACATAGTGCTTCTTCAACCTCTGGTCTTCTTGCTCCAGCCGCCCAAAGCAGCGCCGGTCGTGTCGCGTGCTCCTGCCTCCCGTGGCCGGCTGTGATGCCGCGGAGGCCTCACCGCCCCTACTACTCCCACCGCTGGCCAGGCCATCCCTCTACTCACCCACAACCCCTGTTATTCTGCGGCGATGGCAGCCTCACACCGCAGCTGAACCAGTGAACCCTCGTACTCCTCTCCGCGTGGGTTTCCACTGCCGTGTCTTCCCCGGCTCCGTGTCGTCCCCTTCCTAGGCCTTGCCGTCGTCCACCGCCCTGGTGCTCTCGGTGCAGCGTGGTCAACGTGGTCAAGGAACGGCTTCCATCAGACCTAGACTGTACGTGGAGATGTTGACAGCTAGGTCCACGACGGCAGCAAGTAAGTGCCTCCTTATTACGTGGAAAATAATAATTCCTCCACCTGACAGCAGGGACCCACCGGACGGGCCACCGTATTTCATGAAAAAACGTTTCCCCCTGACTGCTGGGACCCACCGGACGGGCCACCGTATTACGCGAAAAAACGTTCCCCCCGCTGTCAGCTCGGAGCCACCGGAAGTGCCTCCTTATTACGCACAAAAAAAATGAATAATCCCCCTGCTGGTCGGGACCCACCTTGGTGGGAGGCTGACTTGTGGGCCTACTAAGTTGACGGGGATGGAGTGCTTTGTCAACTTAGTCAATATGAATGATTCTAGCTCCAGTGGCCGTACGATGTCCATCCAACGGTCGTAGTGCTTCTTCAACCTCTGGTCTTCTTGCTCCAGCCACCCAAAGCAGCGCCGGTCGTGCCGCATGCTCCCGCCTCCCGTGGCCGGCTGTGCTGCCACGAAGGCATCACCGCCCCTACTATTCCCACCGCTGGCCAGGCCCTGCGGCGACGGCAGCCTCACACTGCAGCCGAACCAGTGAACCCTTGTACTCTTCTCCGCGCGGGCTTCCACTACCGCGTCTTCCTCGGCTCTGCGTCGTCCCCTTCCTAGGCCTCGCCGTCGTCCACCGCCCTAGCACTCTTGGCGCGGCATAGTCAACGTGGTCAAGGAACGGCTTCCGTCGGACGTGGACTGTGCGCGGAGAGGCTGACAGCTGGGTCCACGGCCGCGGCAAGGAAGTGCCTCCTTATCATGCGCAAAATAAATATTCCTCCACCTGACAGCGGGGACCCACCGGACGGGCCACCGTATTTCACGAAAAAACATTTCCCACTGACTTCTAGGACACACCAGCTACATCTTCGCATGCAAGGAAGTGCGTCCAGGAAAAAAAATGATTTGCCCACCTAACTGCTAGGACCCACCAGCTACATCTTCGCACGCAAGGAAGTGCCTGACAGTCGGGACCCACCTGGTCGAAGCGTACGTAGCGTTGTCATTCTGGTTGTGAACAAGTACGTACATACTGGTCGATGTAGAGGTGCGCACCTGTCGTAGTAGGGAACACACGTAGCATGTACACGTACGTACAACAGCCAGTGTGCAAGAAAT
Organism: Triticum dicoccoides; assembly: GCF_002162155.2. NCBI lineage: Eukaryota > Viridiplantae > Streptophyta > Magnoliopsida > Poales > Poaceae > Triticum > Triticum dicoccoides. The sequence continues at coordinate 438,418,596 of NC_041386.1, forward strand.
AAAATACGGCCGCATACGTACATACGGGCAGGGTCTCGAACGCCTACTCGCGCATACGTACGGCTAGGGCTCGTGTACATGGCTGGGTCGGAACGGAGAAACTGTGTCATCGTCGTGTTCCTGGGCAGCCAACCAGCTGGGTCGGAACGGAATGCATCATCGTGTTCATCGGGAGGGCTTGGACGGAACAGCCGATGGAAACGAGGCCTGGCATACGGCGGAAGGAGGAAACGGCCTTGTGTTCGACCGGCCACGTTCGAAACGGGATCCTGTTCATCCGGAGGGGTCTGGCGTACCGCAAAACGGAGGAAACGGACCTCCTACGGTCGAAACGGGGGTCATGTTGATCGGGAGGGGTGTGGCGTACCGCAAAACGGAGGAAACGGACTTGTGTTGGAGCGCTACGATCGAAACGGGGGTCCTGTTCATCGGGAGGGGTGTGGTGCTACCTCTTGAGCACTGCATTGGTTTTCCCTTGAAGAGGAAATGGTGATGCAGTAAAGCAGCATAAGTATTTCCCTCAGTTTGTGAGAACCAAGGTATCAATCTAGTAGGAGATGAGTCACCTCGTACATACACAAACAAATAAGAACCTCGCAACCAACGCGATAAAGGGGTTGTCAATCCCTTCACGGCCACTTGCAAGAGTGAGATCTGATAGAGATGATAATAATAAGATAAATATTGTTCGTATTTTTATGATATAGATTGAAAGTAAATAAAGCAAAATAAACGGCGCCAGAAATAGCTTGTTGACGGGAGATTAATATGATGTAAAATAGACCCGAGGGCATAGGTTTCACTAGTGGCTTGTCTCAAGAAAGCACAAGTATTATGGTGGGTGAACAAATTACTGTCGAGCAATTGATAGAAAAGCGAATAATTATGAGAATATCTAGGCATGATCATGTATATAGGCATCATGTCCGTGACAAGTATACCGACTCCTGCCTGCATCTACTACTATTACTCCACACATCGACCGCTATCCAGCATGCATCTGGAGTATTAAGGCCATAAGAACAGAGTAACGCCTTAAGCAAGATGACATGATGTAGAAGGATAAACTCATGCAATATGATATAAACCCCATCTTTTTATCCTCGATGTCAACAATACAATACGTGTCATTTCCCTTTCTGTCACTGGGATCGAGCACCGCAAGATTGAACCCAAAGCTAAGCACTTCTCCCATTGCAAGAAAGATCAATCTAATAGGCCAAACCAAACTGATAATTCAAAGAGACTTGCAAAGATAAACCAATCATACATAAAAGAATTCAGAGAAGATTCAAATATTGTCCATAGATAGACATGATCATAAACCCACAATTCATAGGATCTCGACAAACACACCGCAAAAGAAGATTACATCGAATAGATCTCCAAGAGAATCGAGGAGAACTTTGCATTGAGATCCAAAGAGAGAGAACAAGCCATCTAGCTACTAGCTATGGACCCGAATGTCTGAAGTAAACTACTCACACATCATCGGAGAGGCCATGGAGTTGATGTAGAGGCCCTCCGTGATCAATGCCCCCTCCGGCGGAGCTCCGGAAAAGGCCCCAAGATGGGATCTCTTGGGTACATAAGGTTGCGGCGGTGGAAATAGGGTTTCGTGGTGCTCCTGAATGTTTGGGGGTATATGGATATATATAGGAGGAAGAAGTACGTCGGTGGAGCAACGAGGGGCCCACGAGGGTGGAGGGCGCGCCCCCCTGCCTCGTGGCAACCACGTTGATTGCTTGACGTCCACTCCAAGTCTCCTGGATCATGTTTGTTCCAAAAATAACAGCCCCGAAGGTTTCATTCCGTTTGGACTCCGTTTGATATTCCTTTTCGGCAAAACTCTAAAATAGGCAAAAAACAACAATTTGGGTTGGGCCTCCGGTTAATAGGTTAGTCCCAAAAATAATATAAAAGTGTAAAAATAAGCCCAATAACATCCAAAATAGATAATATAATAGCATGGAGCAATCAAAAATTATAGATACGTTGGAGACGTATCAGCATCCCCAAGCTTAATTCATGCTCGTCCTCGAGTAGGTAAATGATAAAAACAGAATTTTTGATGTGGAATGCTTCCTAATATATTTCTTAATGTAATTTCTCTTTATTGTGGCATGAATGTTCAGATCCGAAAGATTCAAGATAAAGTTTAATATTGACATAGAAATAATAATACTTCAGGCATACTAACTAAGCAATCATGTCTTCTCAAAATAACATGGCCAAAGAAAGTTATCCCTACAAAATCATATCGTCTTTCTATGCTCTATCTTCATCACACAAAATATTAAATCATGCACAACCCTGATGGCAAGCCAAGCAATTGTTTCATACTTTTGATGTTCTCAAACTTTTTCAATCTTCACGCAATATATGAGCGTGAGCCATGGATATAGCACTATGGTGGAATAGAATGGTGGTTGTGGAGAAGACAAAAAGGAGAATATAGTCTCACATCAACTAGGCGTATCAACGGGCTATGGAGATGCCCATCAATAGATATCAATGTGAGTGAGTAGGGATTGCCATGCAATGGATGCACTAGAGCTATAAGTGTGTATGAAAGCTCAACAAAAGAAACTAAGTGGGTGTGCATCCAACTTTCTTGCTCACGAAGACCTAGGACAATTTGAGGAAGCCCATCATTGGAATATACAAGCCAAGTTCTATAATGTAAAATTCCCACTAGTTTATGAAAGTGACAACATAGGAGACTCTCTATCATGAAGATCATGGTGCTACTTTGAAGCACAAGTGTGGAAAAAGGATAGTACCATTGTCCCTTGTCTCTTTTTCTCTCATTTTTTATTTGGGCCTTCTTCCTTTTTTGGCCTCTTTTCTCTTTTTTATTCTTTTTTTCTTCCGGAGTCTCATCCCGACTTGTGGGGGAATCATAGTCTCCATCATCCTTTCCTCACTTGGACAATGTTCTAATAATGATGATCATCACACTTCTTTTTTACTTACAACTCAAGAATTACAACTCAATACTTAGAACAAAGTATGACTCTATGTGAATGCCTCCGGCGGTGTACCGGGGTATGCACTGAATCAGGAGTGACATGTATGAAAGACTTACAAATGGTGGCTTTGCCACAAATACGATGTCAACTACATGATCATGCAAAGCAATATGACATTGATGAAGCGTGTCATAGCAAACAGAACGGTGAAAAGTTCCATGGCAATATATCTCGGAATGGCTATGGAAATTCCATAATAGGTAGGTATGGTGGCTGTTTTGAGGAAGGTATATGGTGGGTTTATGATACCGGCGAAAGTTGCGCGGTACTAGAGAGGCTAGCAATTGTGGAAGGGTGAGGGTGCGTATAATCCATGGACTCAACAATAGTCATAAACAACTCACATACTTATTGCAAAAATCTATTAGTTATCGAAACAAAGTACTATGCGCATGCTCCTAGGGGGGTAGATTGGTAGGAAAAGACCATCGCTCGTCCCCGACCGCCACTCATAAGGAAGGCAATCAATAAATAAAGCATGCTCCGACTTGATCACATAATGGTTCACCATACGTGCATGGTACGGGAATCACAAACTTCAACACAAGTATTTCTCAAATTCACAACTACTCAACTAGCATGACTCTAATATCACCATCTCCATATCTCAAAACAATCATCAAGTATCAAACTTCTCTTAGTATTCAATGCACTTGTATGAAAGTTTTTATTATTGCCATGTTGTTCTAAAGGACTCTCAAAATAATATAAGTGAAGCATGAGAGATCAATTATTTCTATAAAATAGAACCACTGTCGTGCTCTAAAAGATATAAGTGAAGCACTAGAGCAAAAACCATATTGCTCAAAAGATATAAGTGAAGCACATAGAGTATTCTAATAAATTCCAATTCATGTGTGTCTCTCTCAAAAGGTGTGTACAGAAAGGATGATTGTGGTAAACTAAAAAGCAAAGACTCAAATCATACAATACGCTCCAAGCAAAACACATATCATGTGCCGAATAAAAATGTAGCTCCAAGTAAAGTTACCAATGAACGAAGACAAAAGAGGGGATGCCTTCCGGGGCATCCCCAAGCTTAGGCTTTTTGGTGTCCTTGTATTTTACCTTGGGGTTCCATGGGCATCCCCAAGCTTAGGCTCTTGCCACTCCTTGTTCCATAATCCATCAAATCTTTACGCAAACCTTGAAAACTTCACAACACAAAACTTAAATAGAAAATCTCGTGAGCTCCGTTAACGAAAGAAAACAAAACACCACTTCAAGGTACTGTAATGAAATAATTATTTATTTATATTGGTGTTAAACCTACTGTATTCCAACTTCTCTATGGTTTATAAACTCTTTTACTAGCCATAGATTCATCAAAACAAGCAAACAACACACGAAAAACAGAATCTGTCAAAAACAGAACAGCCTGTAGTAATCTGTAACTAACACAAACTTATGTAACCCCAAAAATTCTAAAATAAATTTCTGGGCGTGAGGAATTTATCTATTAATCATCTTCAAACATAATTAAGTAAATATCAGTCTCCAATAAAAAATGGCAGCAGTTCTCGTGAGCGCTAAAGTTTCTGTTTTTTACAGCAAGATCAAAAAGACTTTCCCCAAGTCTTCCCAACGGTTCTACTTGGCACAAACACTAATTAAACACAAAAAACACAACCAAAACAGAGGCTAGATAAATTATTTATTGAATAACAGAAAGGAAAAATAGTGGATTGTCTCCCAACAAGCGCTTTTCTTTATAGCCTTATAGCTAGGCATTGATAATTTTAATGATGCTCACATGAAAGACAAGAATTGAAGCACAAAGGGAGCATCATGAAACACGTGACAAACACATCTAAGTCTAACACACTTTCTATGCATAGGCATGTTATAGGCAAACAAATCATCAAGGCAAGCAAAAACTAGCATATGCAAGGAAGCGGAAAGAAACAATAGCAATCTCAACATAACGAGAGGTAATTTAGTGACATGAAAATTCCTACAACCATATTTTCCTCTCATAATAATTACATGTAGGGTCATAAGCAAATTGAACAATATAGCTATCACATAAAGTATTTTCAACATGATCCATATGCATGCAAAGTTGATACTCTTCCAAAATAGTGGGATTAACATTAACTAAAGTCATGACCTCTCCAAACCCACTTTTATCAAAAAATTCATAATATTGAACATTCTCCAAAGATGTGGGATCTAAAGTTGACACTCTTCCAAACCCACTTTCAATAATATTGCAAACACTATTATCATTATCATATTCATCATGGGGCTTAAATAAGTTTTCAAGATCATAAGAAGAATCACCCCAATCAAGATCGTTGCAGCAACTAGATGGCATAGCAAAACTAGCATCCCCAAGCTTAGGGTTTTGCATATCATTAACACAATTGACATTAAGAGAATTTATAATAACATTATTGTAATCATGCTTTTTATTCAAAGATCTATCGTCAATCACTTCATAAAGCGATCCATCACAACTTTTAATTCACGAATTTCAAGCAAAACCTCACAAAGATAATCTAGTGCACTCAACTCACTAGCAATAGGTTCATCATAATTGGATCTCTTAAAGAGATTAGGAAGTGGATGAGGGTCCATAGATCTTAGTTTCTCTATTTAGTAATAAATAAACAACTATTCCAACCAAACAAGCAAACAAGCCAAGTAAGACATCAAAGCAAATAGAAAGACGAACAGAAGAAGGGCGAATAAAACGGCAAGGGTGAAGTGGAGGAGAGGAAAATGAGAGGCAAATGGCAAATAATATAATGCGAGGGATAAGAGTTTGTGATGGGTACTTGGTATATCTTGACTTGTGCGTAGACTCCCCGACAATGGTGCCAGAAATCCTTATTTTTACCTCTTGAGCACTGCGTTGGTTTTCCCTTGAAGAGGAAAGGGTGATGCAATAAAGCAGCGTAAGTATTTCCCTCAGTTTTTGAGAACCAAGGTATCAATCCAGTAGGAGACCACGTGTGAGTCACCTCGTACCTACACAAACAAATAAGAACCTCGCAACCAACGCGATAAAGGGGTTGTCAATCCCTTCACGCCACTTGCAAGAGTGAGATCTGATAGAGATGATAATAATAAGATAAATATTTTTGGTATTTTTATGATATAGGTTGAAAGGAAATAAAGCAAAATAAACGGCGCCAGAAATAGCTTGTTGACGGGAGATTAATATGATGGAAAATAGACCCGGGTGCCATAGGTTTCACTAGTGGCTTCTCTCAAGATAGCACAAGTATTACAGTGCGTGAAAAAATTACTGTCGAGCAATTGATAGAAAATCGAATAATTATGAGAATATCTAGGCATGATCATGTATATAGGCATCATGTCCGCGACAAGTAGACCGACTCCTGCCTGCATATACTAGTATTACTCCACACATCGATCGCTATCCAGCATGCATCTAGAGTACTAAGTTCATAAGAACAGAGTAACGCCTTAAGCAAGATGACATGATGTAGAAGGATAAACTCATGCAATATGATATAAACCCCATATTTTTATCCTCGATGGCAATAGTACAATACGTGTCATTTCCCTTTCTGTCACTGGGATCGAGCACCACAAGATTGAACCCACAGCTAAGCACTTCTCCCATTGCAAGAAAGATCAATCTAGTAGGCCAAAGCAAACTGGTAATTCGAAGAGACATGCAAATATAAACCAATCATACATAAAAGAATTCAGAGAAGATTCAAATATTGTTCATAGATAGACTTGATCATAAACCCACAATTCATAGGATCTCGACAAACACACCGCAAAAGAATATTACATTGAATAGATCTCCAAGAGAATCGAGGAGAACTTTGTATTGATTTCCAAAGAGAGAGAGGAGAAGCCATCTAGCTACTAGCTATGGACCCGAAGGTCTGAAGTAAACTACTCACACATCATCGGAGAGGCCATGGAGTTGATGTAGAGGCCCTCCATGATCAATGCCCCCTTCGGCGGAGCTCCAGAAATGGCCACAAGATGGGGTCTCTTGGGTACAGAAGGTTGCGGTGGTGGAAATAGGGTTTCGTGGTGCTCCTGGATGTTTGGGGGGTATATGGATATATATAGGAGGAAGAAGTACGTCGGTGGAGCAACGAGGGGCCCACAAGGGTGGAGGGCGTGCCCAGGAGGGGTGGGCGGGCCCCCCTGCCTCGTGGCTGCCACGTTGATTGCTTGATGTCCACTCCAAGTCTCCTGGATCATGTTTGTTCCAAAAATAATGCTCCCAAAGGTTTCATTCCGTTTGGACTCCGTTTGATATTCCTTTTTGGCAAAACTCTTAAATAGGCAAAAAAACAACAATTTGGGTCGGGCCTCCGGTTAATAGGTTAGTCCCAAAAATAATATGAAAGTGTAAAAATAAGCCCAATAACACCCAAAATAGATAATATAATAGCATGGAGCAATAAAAAATTATAGATACGTTGGAGACGTATCATGTGGCGTACTGCAGAACGGGACTCCACGGGAGACTGTTCATCTCCACCATCGACCCCCTCTAGCCTCCACGGGCTACTGTTCATCCACCGTCGACATCCTCCAGCCTCCACCTACGATTGTTCATCCACGGGCTCCTATTCATCCAGCCTCCATCGCGCGCTACTCCACGGGCTACTATTCAACCAGCCCTATCCACGGGCTCCTGTTCAACCACCCCTCCACGGGCTACTATTCATCTAGCCCTCCACCGTCTACTGTTCATCCAGCCCTCCACGGGGTGGTCCTGTTCATCCAGCCCTCCATGGGGTCCTGTTCATCCAGCCCCAACCGGCTCGATCGGTCGGGGTCCTGTTCATCCAGAGGCAACACCACGGGGTCCTGTTCATCCTCCCCCACCGGGAACTGTTCATCCAACCCCCCTAGCAACGCTCACTGTAAATCCAAAGGCAACACCAC
>NC_041386.1:438427062-438483890 GCF_002162155.2 Triticum dicoccoides
ACAACTCTCACTGTTCATCCAGAGGCAGCATCGATCGGCTTCAGTTAGCAGCAGTAGCGAAGGAATCACTCAATCAGGTTTAGTTAACAGCCATCGATCGATCGCTTGGGTTCAGTAATGTGTAGCCTGCAGTGCAATCGCTCGGGTTCAGTTATAGCCCAACGCCTTGCTCGGGTTCAGTTAGAGCCCAACGCCTCACACCCACGCGCGTGCATGTATGAGAGAAACATGCATCGCTCGGCCCCGACCACCCACCATAACCGGGAACACCCCGATATTTTCCTCGCCCTCGCTTCTACCATGGTTTTTCCGTCATGGACGGCCCAAAGAATGTCGTGCAGCTGCGTCTCTGGCCCGCCCAGGACGAAAAGCCCATTTTCTATCATGATTTTTTGTCATAGAAGTAGGACCCCACCACATCTATGATGATACCATGTTTTGTCACAATTATTGTCATGGAAGTGTCATAAGTATGACAGAAAAAAATTCGTTCGGCCCAAAATGTCACGGATGTGTCTTTTTTTTGTAGTGCCCCTTGCTTGGGAGGCAAGGCACCTAGGGGGTGCCTCCCCTTGGTGGCCGCCGCCCCCACCTAGGGGGGAAACCCTAGGGCGCTATCCGTCCTACCTTCCCCCTATATATAGAGGTCGAGAGTGAGGGAATCCACACCCATTCATGCCATGACGCTGCGCTTCCTCTCCCTCGTAGATTCTCTCCTTCTCCGCTAGGCTTGGAGAAGCCCTGTTGAGATTGCTCCACCACCACCACCGCCACGCCATCGTGCTGCCAGAGAACTCGAGCTACTACTTCACCATTGCTCACTGGATCAACGAGGCGAAGGCATCATCAAGCCGTACGTGTGTTGAACACAGAGGTGTCGTCCATTCAGCGCTTGATCGGGAGTTTGTGGATGGATCATGATTGGATCGCAAAGACATTTGATTACATCAACCGCGTTTCTTAACACTTCCGCTTAGTGATCTACAAGGGTATGTAGATCCAATCTATCCTCTCGTAGATGTTCATCTCCTAGATTGATCCTGGTGAGCGTAGGAAATTTTTTGTTTCCCATGCAATGTTCCCAACAATGGCATCATGAGCTAGGTCTATGCATAGATGACATCACGAGTATAAGACAAAGAAGTTTATGGGCATTGATATTCAGATTGCTTCCTTCCTTGGTCTTATCTTGATTCAGCGCTATTGTGGGATGAAGTGGCCCGGACCAACTTTACATGTCCACGTACATGAGACCGGTTCCATCGACTGACATGCAATTAACTTGTTGCATAAAGATGGCTGGCGGGTGTCTGTCGCTCCCACCTTAGTTGAATCAGACTCAACAAAGGCGGTCCTTGTAGAAGGTTAAATAGCAACTTGTATATCACCGTTATGGCTTTGCGTAGGTAAGAACGGTTCTGAGTAGTTACCCATAGCAGCCATGTAAAACATGCAACAACAAAGTAGAGGACGTCTAACTTGTTTTTGCAGGGTATGTTGTGATATGATATGGCCAAAGACATGATGAGATATATTTGATGTATGAGATGATCATGTTTTTTATAGATTATCACGACTTGCATGTCGATGAATACAGCAACCGGCAGGAGCCATAGGGTTATCTTTAATTATTGTATGACATGTGTGTTAATCATTAAGCGCTATGTAATGCTTTACTTTATCGCTAAACGGTAGCAATAGTTGTAGAAGCATGGTTGGTGTGACAACCTTGATGGCGACATGATGATGGAGATCATGATGCTGTAGATCATGGTGTCATACCGGTGACGACGGAGATCATGCTAGTGCTTTGAAGGTGGAGATCAAAAGCACAAGATGATGGCCATATCATGTCACTTATGATTTGCATGTGAGTTACGCATCTTATTCTTCTTAGGACGACAGTGGCATTATAAGGTGATCCCTCACTAAAATTTCAAGATAAAATTGTGTTCTCCCCAACTGTACACCATTGCGAAAGTTCGTCATTTCAAAGCACCACATGATGATCGGGTGTGATATACTCTATGTTCTCATACAATAGGTGCAAGCCAGTTTTGCACATGTGGAACACTTGGGTTAAACCTGATGAGCCTAGCATGTATAGACATGGCCTTGGAACACAACAGACCGAAAGGTCGAACATGAGTCATATAGTAGATATGATTGACATGGAGATGTTCACCATTGAAACCACCTCATCTCACGTGATGATCGGACTTGGGTTGGTGAATTTTGATCATGTTACACTCGGACAACCGGAGGGATGTTGATTTGAGTGGGACTTCTTAGGTAATATGATTAATTGAACTCTTTATCATTGAACGATGGTCTAAGTTGTCTTTCCAAATGATGTTGTAGATCAATGGCTCGCACATAGCCCCCCTGAATTTGAATGCGTTCCTAGAGAAAGCTAAGCTGAAAGATGATGGAAGAAGCTTTGTAGACTGGGCCCGTAATATGAGGATTGTCCTCACGGCTGCCCAAAAGTCTTATGTCCTTGATGCGCCACCCGCTCCAACGTCTGTAAACATTTTGAATGCCTAGTAGCCATGTGTTGATGACTAGTCAATAGTTCAATGTGTGATGTTGTATGGCTTAGAGCCAGGACTTCAAAGGCATTTTGAGCGTCATGAAGCATATGAGATGTTCTAGGATTTGAAGTTTATTTTTGAGAAAAATGCCCGGATCGAGAGGTGTGAGACCTCCGACAAGTTCTATGCCTGTAAAATGGAGGAGAACATCTCTGTCAGTGAGCACCGATACGTCCATTTTGCATCATGTTTTCCTACTGTTACTTATGATGTTGTTATCCATAATAATGCTTTTTGAAGTCATTCTAATGCCTTTTCTCTCATAATATGCAAGGTATACACAAAGAGGGAGAATTCCGGCAGTTGGAAATCTGGACCTGGAAAAGCTACGTCAGGCTACCTATTCTGCACAACTCCAAACAAGCTGAAACTTCAAGGAGATTTTTTATCAAATATATGTTGAGTATTGGAGGAAATAACTGCGAGAGGGGGCCCACTAGGTGGGCACAACCCACCTGGGCGCGCTAGGGAGCCCAGGCGCGCCCTGGTGGGTTGTGCTCACCCAGGCCAACCTCTGATGCCCATCTTCTGGTATCTAAGTTATTTTGACCTAGAAAAAATAAGGAGAGGACTTTCGGGATGGAGCGCTGCCGTCTCGAGGCAGAAATTGGGCAGAAGCACTTTTGCCCTCCGGCAGAGCAATTCCGCCGGGGGAACTTCCCTCCCAGAGGGGGAAATCATCATCATCATCATCACCAACAACTCTCCCATCCTGGGGAGGGCAATCTCCATCAACATATTCAACATCACCATCTCATCTCAAACCCTAGTTCATCTCTTGTCTTCAATCTTGTTACCGGACTATAGATTGGTGCTTGTGGGTGACTAGTAGTGTTGATTACATCTTGTAGCTGATTACTATATGGTTTATTTTGTGGAAGATTATATGTTCAGATCCAATATGCTATTTAATACCCCTCTGATCTTGAGCATGCTTATCATTTGTGAGTAGTTACTTTTGCTCTTGAGGTCAGATGATAAATCATGTTGCAAGTAATCATGTGAACTTGAAATGCGTTCAATATTTTGATAGTATGTATGTTGTGATTCCCTTAGTGGTGTCATGTGAACATCGAATACATGACACTTCACCATATTTGGGACTAAGGGAATGCATTGTGTAGTAGCAATTAGATGATACATTGCGAGAGTGACAGAAGCTTAAACCCCAGTTTATGCGCTATTCCGTAAGGGACCGATTGGATCCAAAAGTTTAATCCTATGGTTAGAACTTATTGCTAATACTTTTCTCGTAGTTACAGATGCTTGCGGGAAGGTTAATCGTAAGTAGGAGGTTTGTTCAAGTAAGAACAATACCTAAGCACCGGTCCACCCACATATCAAATTATCAAAGTACCGAACACAAATTAAACCAACATGACGAAAGTGACTAGATGAAAATCCTGTGTACCCTCAAGAACGCTTTGCTTATCATAAGAGACGGCTTTGGCCTGTCTGTTGCCTCGAAAGGATTGGGATATCTTGCTGCACTTTTGTTACTACTATCATTAATTGCTCGTTGCAAATTATCTTGCTATCAAACTACTTCGTTACTTACAATTTCAGCACTTGCAGGCATTACCTTACTGAAAACTAGTTGTCATTTCCTTCTGCTCCTCATTGGGTTCGACACTCTTACTTATAGAAAAGAGCTACAATTGATCACCTATACTTTTGGGTCATCAAGGCTATTTTTTGGCGTCGTTGCCAGGGAGTGAAGCGCCTTTGGTAAGTGGAATTTGGTAAGGAAACATTTATATAGTGTGCTGAAATTTGTTGTCACTTGTTACTATGGAAAACAATCCTTTGAGGGGTTTGTTCGGGGTATCTTCACCTCGACCGGAACCACAATTAGATGCCCCTCAACCTACTGCACCTACTAAAAATATTGAATATGAATTCCTTCGGGTATGATAGAACAACTGCAAGCTAATCCTTATGTAGGAGATGGAACTGAACATCCTGATATGCACTTGATATATGTAGAAAATATTTGTGGATTGTTCAAGCTTGTAGGTTTACCGGGGGATGAAGTTATGAAAAAGGTTTTCCCTTTATCTCTGAAGGGAAAAGCATTGGCATGGTATAGGCTATGCGATGATATTGAATCTTGGAATTGGAATTGTTTGAAATTGGAGTTCCACCAAAAAAATTATCCTATGCATCTAGTTCATCGTGATCGGAATTATATATATAATTTTTGGCATCGTGAAGGAGCAAGTATCGCTCTAGCTTGGGGGAGGCTTAAGTCAATGTTATATTCTTGCACCAATTATGAGCTCTCAAAAGAAATTATTATCCAGAACTTTTATGCCCGGCTTTCTCATAATGATCAAACCATGCTCGATACTTCTTGTGATGGTTCTTTGATGAAGAAGACTATTGAATTCTGGTGAAATCTTTCAGAAAGAATTAAACACAACTCTGAACATTGGGAACTCGATGAAGGTAAAGAGTCAGGTATTAAGCTTAAGTATGATTGTGTTAAATCCATTATGAATACCGATGCTTTTCAAAAGTTTAGCACTAAATATGGACTTCACTCTAAGATAGTAGCTTCCTTCTGTGAATCATTCGCTACTCATGTTGATCTCCCTAAAGAGAAGTGGTTTAAATATCACCCACCTATTAAAGAAGAAATTAAAGAACCATTACCAATTAAGGAAGAAACCATAAGTTATAATGTTGATCCAGTTGTTCCTTCTGCTTATATTGAGAAACCACCTTTGCCTGTTAGGATAAAGGAACATGCTAAAGTTTCAACTGTGGTTAACAAAAGCTATATTAGAACACCTAAACCTAATGAACAAATCAAAGTAGAACCTAGTATTGCTATGGTTAAAGATCTCTTGGAAGAATATATGGATGGGCATGTTATTTACTTCTGGGAAGAAGCTGCTAGAATTACCAAACTTGATTAAAAAGGGTAAACATAGACCTGTTGTTGGCATGCATATTGTCTCAGTTAAAATAGGAGATCACTGTTGTCATGGTTTATGTGACATAGGTGCTAGCGTGAGTGCTATTCCTTCACTACAAAAAAGACACATCCGTGACATTTAGGGCCGAACGAAAAAAATTTTGTCATACTTATGACACTTCTATGATGATAATTGTGACAAAACCCGGTATCATCATAGATGTGGTGGGGTCCTACTTATGACAAAAATCATGACAGAAAATGGGCTTTTCGTCCTGGGCAGGCCAGAGACGCAGCTGCATGACATTCTTTGGGCCATCCATGATGGAAACAACCGTGGTAGAACTGAGGGCGAGGAAAATATCGGGGAGTTCCCGGTTATGGTGGGTGGTCAGGGGCCAAGCGATGCACGATTCTCTCGTACGTACGCGTGTGTGTGCGAGGCATTGGACTCTAACTAAACCCGAGCGAGGCGTTGGGCTCTAACTGAACCCGAGCGATTGCACTGCAGGCTACGCGTTACTAAACCCAAGCGATCGATCGATCCCTTGCTGTTAACTGAACCCGAGTGTGATTCCTTCGCTACTGCTGCTAACTGAAGCCGATCGATGCTGCCTATGGATGAACAGTGAGCGTTGTTGAGGGGTTTGGATGAACAGTTCCCGGTGGGGGGTTGGATGAACAGGAACCCGTGGTAGTAGAGGTCCTTGTCGCTGTATGAACAGTACCCCGATCGATCGAGCTGGTGGATGAATAGGACCCCGTGGAGGGCTGGATGAACAGGACCCCGTGGAGAGCTGGTTGAACAGTAGCCGGTGGAGGGCTGGTTGAACAGTAGCCGGTGGAGGACTGGATGAACAGTAGCCCATGGACGGGTGGTTGAAGAGGACCCCCGTGGGGAGGGCTGGTTGAACAGTAGCCGGTGGAGGAGCGCACGGTGGAGGTTGGATGAACATGAGCCCATGGATGAACAGTCGCAGGTGGAGGCTGGAGGAGGTCGATGGTGGATGAACAGTACCCCGTGGAGGCTGGAGGAGGTCGACGGTGGAGATGAACAGTATTCTGTGGAGTCCCGTTTTGCGGTACGCCACACCACTCTCGATGAACAGGACCCCCGTTTTGACCGTAGCGCTCCAACACAAGTCCGTTTCCTCCGTTTTGCGGTACGCCACACCCCTCCCGATCAACAGGACCTCGTTTCAACCGTAGGAGGTCCGTTTCCTCTGTTTTGCGGTACGCCAGACCCCTCCCAATGAACAGGATCCCGTTTCCACCGTGGCCCATCGAACACAAGGCCGTTTCCTCCATTCTGCGGTACGCCAGGCCTCGTTTCCATCCCCTGTTCCGTCCAAGCCGGCTGGCTCCCGATGAACAGCACGCGTTCCGTTGCCTCCCGATGAACACAACGCATTCCGTTGCCTCCCCATGAACATGACAATGACGCAGTTTCTCCGTTCCGACACAGCCATGTACACGAGCCCTGGCCGTACGTATGCACGAGTAGGCGTTCGAGACCCCGCCCGTATGTACGTACGTGGCCGTTATTTCTTTCTTGCACCCTGGCCGCTGTACGTATGTGTACATGCTACGTGCGCACCTCTACTACGACACGTGCGCGCCTCTGCTACCACACATACCCTTCCTTACACGGCTAGGTTCATCGCTGCAGCCTGCAGACAGACCGATCGACCAGTATGTAGGTACACGTTCGCGACCAGAATGAGAATGCTATGTACGCTTCGACCAGGTGGGTCCCGACTGTCAGGCACTTCCTTGCTTGCGAATATGTAGCTGGTGGGTCCCAGCAGTCAGGGGGGAAACATTTTTTCCCAAATTATGATGGCCCGTCCGGTGGGTCCCTGCTAGCAGGTGGAGGAATCATTATTTTGTGCGTAATAAGGAGGCACTTCCTTGCTGCGTCCGTGGACCCAGCTGCCAGCCTCTCCATGTACAGTACTCTTCCGATGGAAGTCGTTCCTTGACCACGTTGACCACGCTGCACCGAGAGCACCAGGGCGGTGGACGACGGCGAGGCCTAGGAAGGGGACGACGTGGAGCCGGGAAAGATGCGGCAGTGGAAGCCCACGCGGAGAGGAGTATGAGGGTTCACTGGTTCGGCTGCGGTGTGAGGCTGCTATTGCCGCAGGGCCTGCCCAATGATGGGAGTAGTAGGGGGCGGTGAGGCCTCCGTGCCAGCACAACCGGCCATGGGAGGCAGGAGCAGGCGGCCCGACCGGCGCTGCTCTGGGCGGCTAGAGCAAGAAGACCAAAGGTTGAAGAAGCACTATGGCCGTTGGATGGACATCGTGCGGTCACTGGAGCTAGAATCGTTCATATTGACTAAGTTGACAAATCCCTCCATCCCCGTCATCTTAGTAGGCCCACAAGTCAGCCTCCCACTAGGGTGGGTCCCAGCTAGCAGGGGGTATTCATTTTTTTGTCCGTAATAATGAGGCACTTCCTTGCATGTGAAGATATAGCTGATGGGTCCGACCTGTCAGCGGGGGAACGTTTTTTTCGCGAAATACAGAGGCCCTTTCGGTGGGTCCCAGCTGTCAGGTGGAGGAATCATTATTTTGCGCGTAATAAGGAGGCATTTCCTTGCATGCGGCCATGGACCCAGCTATCATCCTCTCCACATACAGTCCACTTCCGATGCATGTCGTTCGTTGACCACGTTGACCACGTCGCGCTGAGAGCACCAGGGCGGTGGACGACGGCGAGGCCTAGGAAGGGAACGACACGGAGCCAAGGACTCGGCAATTGTTTCCCACGTGCAGGGGAGTGCGAGGGTTTACTGGTTGGTTTGCCGTCGCCGAAGAATAACAGCAGGTGTGGGTGAGTAGAGGGATGGCAAGGCTAGCGATGGGAGAATGATGGGGCAGTGAGGCCTGCGCGGCACCATAGCCGGCCGCGGGAGGAGGGAGGAGGCAGTCCTGCTGGTGCTTATTTGAGCGGCTGGAGCAGGAAGAGCAGAGATTGAAGAAGCACGATGGCCGTTGGATGGACATCCAATAGTCACTACTCTTGTGTGTTGACTAAGTTGACACGGTGTTGTGTGTGCGTCAACCTTATTTTTTAGGAAAGCATACGCGTCAACCTGTAGTAGGCGCATAAGTCAGCCTCGAATCAGTGGAAAACAACATACATCCCATCTTCCATTATTTCTAATAATTTACATCCCATTTGCCAATTCTTAAGAATTTTTTTGGATCCCATCTTCTTTTTGTTAGCATTACACCCATATTGCGGCCACGTTTAAAAATTATACGAAATGTTGCATATTTTGGTGCGGTCAACTGTTTTTAATCCCGAAATATCAAGTCAGACTCAAACTATTTTGAAAAATAATTTATATAAATATAAAATCCAAATAATTGTCCAGGCATAAAAATCAATGGAATTTAAAATCTTGTAATTAAAAAAATAAAACTAATTCCCAGTTTGATGTGTTTTAAAAATGTACAGCCCATTTCTGGGCCGAATGAAACTTTCTCCTCGTCTTGAAAGATTTGCAGCCCAGCACGGCTGATAAAGCAAGTAGGCCTCATTTGGGTATTTCTTTAAAAAAGTAGAACTTGGCTAGCCATTTTCAGCAAGAAAAAAACACAACTGGGCTCGTGATGTGGTAAACATAAATAAAACCCTGGCTAGATGGCCCACAACCCCCGCACGGCCCCATTGTTACCCTGATCCGTCGCTGAAACTAGTATAAATAACAACTGCTTGTT
This sequence comes from Triticum dicoccoides, assembly GCF_002162155.2. Lineage (NCBI taxonomy): Eukaryota > Viridiplantae > Streptophyta > Magnoliopsida > Poales > Poaceae > Triticum > Triticum dicoccoides. Next base: position 438,436,308 of record NC_041386.1, read on the forward strand.
CCTCAAAAAAAGTAAATAACAACCGAGCGACCTGTTGGATCCCTGGTGTCAGCCGCTCGTTGTGTAATTCTCTCGTTTATTGAGTACGTTGACAATGGCGTGAGCGCCAGATGTCCAACCATTAGGAGGAACCATTTTTTGGGGCTTGTAATAACGAAACACTTGCTTGTGTACTGTCATGATGCTGGTGGGTCCCTACTGTCATACTCTCCATGTATAGTTATATCCTTGTTCCTCTCGATTGTTGATGGTGTTGACAACGCAAGAGGGCGGCACACCGCGCATGACGAGCGAACCAAGGCCGAGGACGACGGTGAGGCCTCGGATGGAAAGAACATGAGCCGTGGAAGATGCGGCGGTCCAGTCGCAGGCGAGGGGAGTACGAGGGTTGACTGGTTCGGGTGCAGGTGCATGTTGGGGCTGAGTCCCCGGAGAATAACAGGACGTGTGGGGGAATAGAGGGAGGGACTAGCCAACGTTGGAGGGTACGGTAGGGCGGCGGAGGTGCAGCCAGCCATGGGAGACGGGAGTAGGCGGAGCTGACGTGGTGGGTTGGTTTGGGCGGTTGGAGGAAGAAGACTAGAGATAGAAGATACACGACAGATGTTGGATGTCAATCCAACGGCTGGCCAGCAGAAACGTTTGTTGACTAGCTAGTAAGTCGACACCACCTTGGATAGGCTATTTCCTTGTGGGTCCCAAATGTCAGCATCCAAATCTGTCACGGTCATGCAGCCTTTCCTATGAACATTAATAGCCCATTTGGTGTGCTAGTTCGAAATAAGTTTGTGGGTGCTGGTGGGGGCTAATCACTTGGCTTCTGTAATGCACAGTGAGCTCAAGCAGCCGCCGAGACTGATGTTATTTCCCTCGGTTGGGATTTGTTAAAATATTTTAGTCTAAATTAAATGAATGGCAAGCCATTTGCCTTGTTTCAAAGAAAATATGACAGTCATAGCCGAGTTGAAAAGGGCAAGATACGACTGTCTCCTGTTTCTGACCAATTTAATGGAGTACGACACCTCCACCCGTACAGGGCTTCAAAAGGTGCCATTTGTAGGCTGGATTGGTAACTGTTGTTGTATGCGAAGTCGGCATATGGCAGGCTTTCTTCCCAACTGGTTCCATAGGTGAGGACACATGCTCTCAGCATGTCCTCTAGAATTTGGTTTACGCGTTCAGTTTGTCCATCAGTCTGGGGGTGGTAGGCTGTACTGAATGCTAGCTGAGTTCCTAGAGCATGTTGTAGATGATCCCAGAATTTCGAGACGAACTGAGTGCCTCTGTTGGATATTATAGTCTTTGGAACTCCATGCAGACAAACTATACGGGAGAGATAAATCTTGGCAAGCTTCTGAGTGGTGTGGGTTGTCTTCACTGGGATGAAATGTGTCACCTTGGTTAATCTATCGGTGATGACCCATATGGCAGCATTTCCGTGTTGTGACCGAGGTAGTCCGACAATGAAATCCATCCCAATTTCGTCCCGTTTCCACTCAGGTATCCTGTTTGGCTGTAGTAGTCTGGCTGGTTTTTGGTGCTCGGCTTTTATGCATTGACAAGAATCGCAACATGCAATGAAGGTGGCTATATCCCTCTTCATACCGTGCCACCAAAATCTTTCCTGAATGTCCTTATACATTTTGGTTCCTCCAGGGTGGATCGAATATGGAGCGGTGTGGGCTTCGGTTAGGATTTTCTGTTTGAGGCCCTCTATATTTGGCACGCAAAGTCTGTCTCCGTACCATAATATTCCCTCATCGTCTACGAGGAATTCTGAGGCTTTGCCCATACTCACTTTTCTTTTTATGCCTTCGATGCTGGGGTGTCCATGCTGAGCTTTCTTAACCTGCTCCACAGGGGTGGGTTGTAATTCCAAATTTGACACAGTGCCTTCCGTGACCATCATCAAGTTGAGTTTGGCGAACTCTTGTTGAAATTCAGGTCTCAAGTCTTGTAGATGGTTGTTGTCCGAGCTGGGGTTTCGACTAAGAGCATCTGCCACTACGTTTGCTTTTCTCGGATGGTAGTGGATGCCCACATCATAATCTTTCACCAATTCCAACCAGCGCCGTTGCCATAAATTGAGCTCTGGCAGTGTGAAAATATATTTGAGACTTTTGTGGTCTGTATATATTTCACAACGATTTCCAAGCAAGAAATGTCTCCACTCTTTGAGTGCATGAATGACTGCTGCCAATTCTAAGTCATGAGTGGGATAATTTTCTTCATGCTTTCGAAGTTGTCTTGAATCGTATGCGACAACCTTGCCTTCTTGCATCAGCACACATCCAAGGCCTTTCCGGGATGCGTCACAATACACTTCAAAACTTTTGTGTATGTTTGGTATAACTAACACTGGTGCGGTTGTTAATTTCTTCTTGAGTTCTTGGAAACTCTTCTCGCAAGCTTCAGTCCACACAAATTTCTTCTCCTTCTTGAGTAACTGTGTCATTGGTTTCGCTATGGTGGAGAATCCCTCAATAAACCTTCGGTAGTATCCAGCCATTCCCAGAAAACTTCGGACATCTGTTACGTTGGCTGGTGGTTTCTAGCCAAGTACGGCCTTGACTTTTTCTGGGTCCACGGCAACACCTTCTTGGGTCAATACGTGGCCTAGAAAACCAACCTGTCTTAACCAAAATTCAAATTTGCTAAATTTGGCATATAATTGGTGTTTCCTTAATTCTCCCAGTACAATCCTGAGATGTTCTGCATGCTCTTCTGGTGTCTTAGAGTATACCAGAATGTCGTCAATGAACACCACAACATATTTGTCCATAAATTTCATAAACACTTTGTTCATGAGGTGGACAAAATATGCGGGGGCGTTTGTTAGTCCAAACGGCATTACCGTAAACTCATATAGTTTGTATCTGGAGGTGAATGCTGTCTTAGGGATATCTTCTGTCCGTACTTTCAATTGATGATATCCTGACCTTAAATCAATTTTTCAGAAAACTTTGGCTTGTGCGAGCTGGTCAAATAAATCATTTATCCATGGCATCGGATATTTATTTTTGATGGTGACCATATTGAGTGCTCGATAGTCTATGCATAATCTCAGTGTCCCATCCTTTTTCTTGGCAAACAATACTGGTGAACCCCAAGATGAGGAGCTGGCTCTTATAAATCCTTTATCCAGCAATTCTTTTATTTGCTTCTTCAATTCTACCAACTCGGAGGGTGCCATCCTTAAGGGTTTCTTGTAGATGGGGGTGGTTCCAGGTGCTAGTTCAATGCTGAACTCTATTTCCCGGTTTGGCGGCATGCCGGGTAGTTCTTCGGGAAAAACGTCAGGGAACTCACACACCACTAGAACTTTGCTTAACTCTGAGGTGTCTACCTTGTTCAATCTTGGTTGTCGTGATCCTGGTCTTTCTTGAGCTGTGACTTTTATTGTCTTCCTGTGATGATGAGTGAGGATTACAGTCCGGTTGAAGCAATCGATAAACCCTTTGTTGGTGGTTAACCAATCCATTCCTAGGATAACCTCCAGTCCTTTATTTTCCAATACGATGAGGTTTGCTTGAAACTTTAGTCCTCTGAGCTCAATAACCACACCTTGATAGTAACTCTGAGTGATTTGCTTATTCCCAGGGGACTTGATGATCATGGATTTTTCCAAAGGGAGCATCAAAAAATCATGTTGCAAAGCAAAACTCTTCGAAATGAACGAGTGAGAAGCTCCAGAATCAAACAAAACTGTGGCAGGTATTGTGTTGACAGGGAACGTACCGAGTACGATATCCGGGGCATTATGTGCTTCCTCCTTGGTCACATGGTTCAGGTGACCCTTCTTGTCATTGTTGTTGGGGTTGAAGTTGTTGCGCTTGGGTGCTGAATTGTTCCCATTGTTGTTCGGTTTTGGGGCCGAGTTTCTTGGCTTTGGGCACTGTTTAGCATAGTGTCCTTCCTCCCCACAAGCGTAGCAAGTGACGCCTGGGTGATACGTAAAATCCTTGTCCCTTGCGTGAAATTTTTTGATTGGCCGCAGAACATTGGTTGTGGGTCGGTTTGCTCCAATCTTCTGAGGGTCAGTCTTGTGCCGGTTGTTGCGAGCATGAGTAACCTGGTCCCTTTTCCGCTTGTGAAATTCCTCCAAGCTGTGGCGCTCATTTTCCAATGTAATGGATTTGTCCACAAGCGTTTTGAAGTCTGGAAAGGTGTGTACGAACAGCTGGCATTTAAGTGCTGGTGCCAGACCATCCAAAAACTTCTCCATCTTTTTGTTCTCCGTCATACGTTCTTCGTTGGCATAACGAGATAATAGGGTAAATTGACTATTGTAGTCAGTCACTGTCATGCTTCTCTGCTTGAGGTCGTCAAATTCCCTTTTCTTGATCTTCATAATGCTTCTGGGAATGTGCGCCCCACGAAATCCTTCTTTAAAATCTTCCCAAGTGATACTGTTTTCATTGGGGTGCATGTGTAGGAAATTCTCCCAACATGACGCGGCTGCTCCCGTGAGATAGTGAGGTGCATAAAGTACCTTCTCACGGTCTGAACACTATGCAATAATCAGCTTCCTCTCAATGTCTCGAAGCCAATCATCGGCCTCAAGTGGTTTATCAGTGTGAGAGAACGTTGGGGGACGCGTCTTCCGTAATTCAGACAATTTAGAGTGTTGCTGATATGGCTCACGATGATTCCCCATATTGATAACATGGTTCATCATTTCCTGGTGCTGCTGCTGGCTTTGCTCATAAAGGCGGCATACTTGAGTAAATGCTGTTTCACTGCCTTGCTGACTTGACTGTCCCTGTGTGAAATTGTTACTAGTCTGGGCACCATAATTTTGTTTTGGCGGGTTCGGCATGGAATGAGCCCAGGGACGAGGCATTTTTCACTCTGGGGTAATTTTACAAACTCATGAGAAAATTGTGTCATAAAAATAAATAATTTTGAAAAGGCGGAAATTTTAAGAACTCCAACATTTTTCAAGAAAACACTTGATCGCGCATGGAGAAGGACCGCTCCGTACATATCTTACTTGCAAGCCATAATTATACAATACATCACTCAGGATGTGCATACACATTCCTGACATGTTATTTAGGCTAGTGCACTTCTCCGAGATCCTACATGATGCGCACACAAACTACTTCTCACCAAACCTATGTACATATAAACATATCATACAAGCTGGCACATCACACTGCTGCTAGGCGTACTCAGTCGGAGATGGTGAAGACTTCCTTTGGCCTGCCGAGGGTAAGACCCAGTGGTGCTGGAGACTCAATATCCTCCTCGCTAATAGGCTCAAGGCGCGAAGTACTGGGTTGAGGAGCTGGTGCAGGCGCGGTAGGTGGTGCAGCTCTGACGGGAGTAGGAGCAATGACCTGGTCAAACTCCTCAGTGGTAGGCAGACGGCGAGCGGTGGCTAAGATGGCCGGTGTGTATGATGCTGAGGACGAGACGCACATCAGTGGTGGTGCCATGAGGAGGAGCTCCCTCCTATTGGCGGAGCAGCCATGGATGGAATCCATATGAGCAGCTACGAGGTCATCCACAAGGTTGTCGAAAGCTGCCTCAAGTGCCTTGAGGTACTCAACAAGCATCTCAATAGCCTCATCTCTTTCCCCCCTGGCGCAAGCGAATGCATAGTGGCAGGTGTATGGCACGTGGCAGGGAAGGTAGCGGTAACAACGAGTCTTCATTGAAGGAAGAACATCCCGGAGGCGGGCTATGGCCTCACGGGCAGCCATCTGCATGGCATGCATCTTCGTAGGCATGGCCCTCCCGACGAATCGGAAGCGGCAAAACTCGGCGCGTCCTCCCTTGAACTGAACTGAGGCCTGCTACATAGACAAACTGTCGCTGAGCTTGTGTCGATAGAGTGTGTACTCCGGACGGACTGATGGCCCGATCGCAATCTTGGTGATGGAGATGAGGAGCTTGATAAACCCCTCAGTAACATTGGCGAACACCTGTGACTCACAAACGTTGCCCGCCATCTACAAAAGTAGACAAAATCTCGAATAGTCAAATCATAAATTTATGATGACCAACAGAAAATTGCTACAATATGCAGAATAATAAAATAAGCTAGTAACCGATTAGCGATCGCACCTAGTGGCTTCCTACAGTCAGCCTGGCTCTGATACCAAGATTGTCAGGACCGCCTTTCTAATAAAACATTTATTGAAAAGCCGACCTTTGTGTTGACCAGTACAGAAGAATTCTTCTTATTGGCAGACAAAATCTTGATACAAAAATCCAGCAGTACTAAATATTATACATGATTGAGCTGAGGATGCTCAACAATTTATTACAAGCACGACTATATTATACATAAAGGCGGATATGGCACAAGGGTAGGGTGGCATAACTACTGACTCGTAATAAAGGTGGTGGTGGATATGTCACAGGGAGGTGGGTGACATGACTCTGAAATCTTATAGCTCATCAAGCGTCGGAGTGAGGCTTGATGATTTTATTTGGGTGGCGGAAGTGTGTATAATACAAGTGAACAACTCCAGGATCGCACGTGACTGACTGGGACTCCTCTAGGCGTCGGAATCGCTATCGAACTCTTCATCCATAAGATCACCTTCGTCAACATCTGGCCAAATCAACAAGCCAGGTGAGTACTTTGAATGTACTCGCAAGACAGTTCGGACATAAGATATAACAAATGTAAACATGATGCACATGAGCAGGTTAGTATGCACAATCAAATAATAGTTCTGCACTGCACGATAAATAAGAGGAAATCAGGCGGTAGTCCTCCTGAAATCCCAATAAAAATAACTAAAGACCGATCGGGTGTCTGAAGCGACGCCTCGAAAGGTGAAAATAAATTTAACATGCCGCAGTCGAGCGTCGAGGCGACACCACATAAAGGGCTTATATTGAAAAGTAAATAACAATAATGCCACAGTCGGACGTCTGGGCGACATCACATAAAGGGCTTATATTGAAATGTAAGTAACAATAATGCCACAGTCGGACATCTGAGCGACATCACATAAAGGGCTTATATTGAAAAGTAAATACAATAATGCCACAGTCGGATGTTTGAGCGACATCACAAAAAGGGCTTATATTGAAAAGTAAATGACAATGATGCCATAGTCGGACGTTTGAGCGACATCACATAAAGGGCTTATAGTTTATCATCCGAATTTAAATAGCTCATGAATTTAAATCATCGCAAGGAAATACTCAGCATATAATAATATACTGGCTAGTCCATTCACATAAATAACCTTCAGCCGAGTTTACCACTCCCAGTTTTAAATTCATTCTCCGGAGACTGCCACTGGGGTTGACACTGAGATTTGCCACTGAGGCTAAGACTGACACGGAGATGATGCCCAAGTCCTTGCTCGTGGACATGGATACTCGGATGGTTTTGACTCTGCAAAGGTTGTACTCTTTACCACAGCCAACGAATTTCGGTAGTCACAAGGACTAGTTCCGTTTACGGTGTTTTAGAAGAAACACGTCTAACCAGTACACACCCATTCCACATTCCGTTGCCAGGAATCACCCTCGACAATGTTCAAGAAAAACCTTAAGACGGGGAGGCCACAACCTCGAATAGCATGGGATCAAATTTATATCGCGCGCTCTAAGGGGTGCCCCCCTCTCGGTCCCAACCGGAAACACCCATGCCCCCTGATCGAATGACTGGCTTTAATCCAGGGCCATGGAACCCTCATCGCGGTCTCTCTGTTTGGTGTGTACCAGGAAAGAGGTTTGCAACTTACTAAACCGCACTCCTTGCAGAAAACATGTGGCAGCACGAAGGGGAAACGAACGGGATCGAGACTTGACCCACGTTAGAACTGGAGTTAATGGTTGGCATAAGACTGGCATGCTTCAACAATACCAGCTTGCAACCCATCATGTCACCACATGATCGTGTTGCCTTATCATCATAAGGACACATCGAACTTCGAAGCTCACAGGTAGCTTGCCTTGCATGCACATAACATTCACAAATGCTTATATAAACATGCCATGAGAAAATCTACTCAAGCAACCATGAAAAACACTCATCATATCAAAGGTTCAAACATGCTTGCCTGGTTCGGAGAAGTCGGAGTCTAGCTCAGTGAAGTTCGCGTCTCCCTTACTCCTTCCGGTATCTACGTATTAAAAGAAAATCGGATACTACATGAATACCGTGCGTGCACAAAAAGTATCCCAATTTTTTTTCAAATAAATATGATAAAAAAACTAGACAGAAAAATAAAGATGACAGAAAAAGTTTCAAGTTAAAATCATCTTTTGTTTAAAATTTATAAGAGTTTTAGTCAAGGGACCTTTCTGTAATGAAATAGAAAGTTTCCAGGGTTCACTTTATAAAAAACAGAAAACGTTTCAGTCTAGAATACGCCAGTCTAGGGGGAAGACGTATTTTGTCCGAAGGCGTTTTCAGAAAACGTTTCGAAAAAGAGAAAAAGCTGACGGGGAGGTCCCACCCGTCGGGTTTGAAAACTAAAACAGAGCGCTGGCGCCCGAGGGCCGCGGTGGTCGCCGGCGGCGATCCATGGCGAGGCAGGGGGATCGGAAGGTACCAACATGCTCACCGTGTTCTTCCGCACATGTGGGTGGTGGAGTTGAGCGTCGGCGAGCACCACGTCGACGGCGGCCTCAACTCCGGCGGATGGTGGTTCGGGCATTGGTGGATCTTGCCGGGGAGAGCTGCAAAGGTCGAATTGAGGCTCGGGTTAGGGTACTAGGTGCAATAGAGGGTTGCTGACGCGGTTTGGGAGGCGGGGATGGCCTCACTTGAGTGAATCAAGCCGGAGCCCGAGGCGGATCGGGGCGGCCGGAGTCGGGGAAGGTGACCTCCTCGGGGTCCTCCTAGTGGCTAGGCGGGGCTCTGGTGAGGTGGAGTGTCACGACCGGTTTTTTTTTCGGGTAATAAATTTCCAGAAAAGACCGTCGTGCTCATCAGCCCCAGGATTACTGTTAGCTGATGAGGCTCCAACTTGATACAAAAATTCCAAGCAAAATACAAAATATGTAGTACAAGACCATTCTGGCCTGTGAGTACAACAAATGGTTTCTAGTGGTTGATGGCGGAAGCGGGTTGTGAAACATCAGTGTCTATGGGACTCCATTTCCCACGGGAACAGCTGACCAGGTTAACTCCTATCTTCGCGAGGCTGCTATCTCCATTGCTTAGGTTCTGGGGCTGTCATCGCGTCACTCCTCTCCGTGCAAGAAAATCTGGCCAAGACAATAGCCAGGGACAAGCCAGTGAGTACTTTGAATGTACTCGCAAACATTATGAACACAGGTATAATATAACAATGATGTGCTAAAAATATTTTTATGCTCATGACGTCAGTCACAATAGATAAATGAGACTCTGATGCGTGCAAGCAAGTTATTTATAAAATTGCAATAACATGGTAGTATAAAAACTTATGAAACAAATAATCAAGTAATGCCACAGTCGGGCGTCTGAGCGACGCCACATAAAGGGCTTTAAAAGAAAATGCCACAGTCGGGCGTCTGAGCGACGCCACATAAAGGGCTTTAAAAGGAATGCCACAGTCGGGCGTCTGAGCGACGCCACATAAAGGGCTTTAAAAGAAATGCCACAGTCGGGCGTCTGAGCGACGCCACATAAAGGGCTTTAAATGAAATGCCACAGTCGGGCGTCTGAGCGACGCCACATAAAGGGCTTTAAAAGAAAGGATCATAATGAATATCCCGGAGGTAGAACCATCCCAGAGATATTCGGTAATAACAATAATATCACGGGTTAGTCAACGATAATAATAATCATCACAGATATCACAAGTCACGGGTAGTAATTCCGTTTTTTTTTCTGGTTAACAGTTTCACCTCCGAAGACCGACACTAAGACCGATACTTGACCCATCACAGACTGTAATCCTTAACCATGGACACGGCTATTCGAATAGGTTTATTCTCTGCAGAGGGTGTACTCTTTACCCACGAGTAACGGATTTCTTTAGTCCATCGGGACTAATTCCATCTACGGTCTTTTTGTTGAAAACACACCTAACTTGCACACACCAGCTTATCACACACGTGTCTGGAATCACCCACGACACCTGTTAAGCAAACTCTAAGTGGGGAGGCTACAACCTCACGTAGCATGGGATCAAATTTATATCGCGCGCTCTAAGGGGTGGCCTCCCCTCTCGGTTCCAACCGGAAACACCCATGCTCCCGGACCAGGTGGCCTGCCTACCGGTTACAACCAGTATCTTCCACCATGGCCTCTCTGTACGGTGTGTGCTAGAAAGAGGTTGACAACTTACTGAACCGTACTCTACTTGCTGTAGAGACGAGTGGTAGTACGGAACAAGTATGGGGGTTACTGGAACAAGACTCGATCTACGGTCGACTCAGGAGGTTAGAGTATTCCCTGCATGATTAGTATAACAAATATAATCCATCCAACAGGGTCACCGCTCATATTACCTTGCCATGCCATATCAGACATAACCGTCCCGACGGAGACCGGTGACAAACTCATACCTACCCAAGGCAGAGGTTTTTCACGGTTTTCTGCCGGTATGCATTCAAGGCATATGAGGGTGATTATCATCACAAGTGTGTTCGTTTCCAACAGCATGGAAATCAATAACATGCACCCATGCATATGATCATATCACATGAAATAACAAGTCCTTCGAAACGCGGTGGTGTTATAAATGCATCAATGATCACACCAAAATATTATGCCGAGGTTCAGAATGCTTGCCTTCAATGTGTGGTAAGGCAGGGTGCACTCCAAAACTTTTGAAAGCTTCTCCTCTCTCCCAAAATCCTATTTAAAAATATATTTGAATTAACACATATTTCAAAAACAGAACAAAAAAGTTGTTTGAAATTTTTTCAAATAAATCTTAAAATAAACTAGACCAAATTTGAAGAAGGTAGGAAAAAGAATCAACTCATTTGGATTTATATTTAAAAAGTTATAGCCAGTCAAAGTTATGGTCAAAACTGTTTTTAAAATAAAACAGAAAAGAAAACGTTTCGGCAGAATACGTCTTCGAAAACGGGAGACGTACTGGGGTTAATACGTCTTCACTTAACCGACGTGGATAGGCGCAGGGTCACTGACAGTGGGTCCAAGGGGCCCACTGGTCAGGTTTGACCAGTCCGCCCTCCTCCTTCTTCCTTTGTCCCGAGCGGAGGCGGGACTTCGGCGACCAACGCCGGCGAGCGGCGGCTCCTCGCGTTCTCTGGAGGGCGGGGATGGATCCGCACGGCTGGGGCGTTTCTCCCGGTGGTCGAGGGGTCGACAGTGGTGGAAGAAGTCGTCGGCGGTGAGCTTCGCGGTGGAGGGAGCCTCGGGAACAAACTGGTTTTGTGGCGGCGATGGCTCCCGAACTAAATTGAATAGGGGGATCTGCTCACGGGAGGGAGAGGAAGCTCCTGGTGTAGAGTTTAGGGAGGGGGAGGCCCTGGTGGCGCCGGAGTGAACGAGGCAGTGGCGGCGGCCGTGGTTGCCGGAGATGAGGAAGACGACGTTTCCCGGACGATTGCGGGCTATGGGGGTGCCATGAGGGTAGCCTGAGGGTGCGTGCGTGCTCAGAGGGGCTCGGGGTCCCTTTTTATAGCGTGGCCATGTCGGTTTGCGGCGGCCGGGGATAAGTTTGCCGGTGAACCGCCCTACTGTGTTGCAGGGCGACGTGGCGGTGGTTGGTCGGCTCCAGGAGCTACCGACGAAAGCTCCACTGTCCATGGAGGCGAGCTGGCGCGATGTGGTGGTCGGGGCGGTGCTGCCCATGGCGGTGGTGGATGCGGCCGTGGGCATGCCGCCAAGAGGGTTCTGGTGGCGGCGCTGTGGGGTGCCAGGGGTGGTCGGGGTGGCGTGGCGGTGCGGGGGATACGTGGCGTGCTAGCAGCTATTGGCCAAGGGCCGGAATGAGTCGGAACGGGTGCGGGGCGAGACGCGGCGGCACGAGCGCACTGGCGTGCCAAACGCACGCTCTGGGCGCGCCCAGAGCACGCCCACCATCCGTTCGGCGAAATGCTGTGGCCTGCCAGATGGCTTGGTTGGAGCTGAGGATTAGCAGTTCTAGTCTAGGGCTAGTTGAGATGCTAGTGGACATGCTAGTTTGATCAGAGGTGCAAGGTCACAGTGCAAAACAAAAATCATGACAAAACTGATCATGCACGCCAGGTGTTTGACAAAATGCCAAGGGCACTTAGGCATTTCTTGGAGTGGCCAAAAACTCCAGATGGGGGTCTCTTTAGAAGAATAAGAGGGTGGTGTGGTTAGTTGGACAAAAGGGGAAACTTGCTAGTGCAAGTTTTACAAAACCCCAATTCTGGACAGGAAATAAATGACATTATTTCATGAACCAAAAATGATCCAAAAGGTGCATGCTCTTGGACTTAAGGGTTTAACATGGGGGACTACAAGTAGGAGAAATAATCAAGGGTATAGGAGCAACTAAAATGGTGGCTGCTGTACAAATCCTCAAATTGGACCAGAATGGAAATGAGGTTGATCCACTCAAATTTTTCAAAGAACATAAATAGGTTTTTGCACAAAGTGAAATAATATGCTCCTACTGACCTCCCTTAATTTTGGTAGAAGTTTTAAAGAAATATTTAAATAGGTTGTAGTGCAAAATGCACTCTGGACCAGAGAAGAAAAATTGAGTGCAGGGCTCAAAATATTTTATGAATGAAATATATTTTTGCATAAAAGTTAATCAAAAACATCACATGACATCTCCAAATTTTTGTGGAAATTTTAAGTGAGTCCATCAAATGGTTGTAGTTCAAATATGGTCAGATAACCTTGAAAAACCATTTTCAAGAAAGTAAAGATCAAGCAATTTAATTATTTAATTAGTTACACTGATAACAGCAAAGTTTTTCTTGAGAGGTTAAACAAGTCCAACAACATAATTGAAAAGTTTTCTCTCTGGGAAAAACTCATCATAACAGGGAAGGAAAAGATTAAAAATCAAAAAATGGAGCTCAGAAATCTAAAGTTTTAATTCCTGGCAAAATTTTTAAATAAAACAAGGCCAAATTTTTGGGGTGTCACAGATACTACCCCCCTTAAGAAAAATCTCGTCCTCGAGATTTGTTAAAAGTTGTTTTAAGAAAACTATACGCAATAAAAAGTGGCTACAGTGAGAGGGCAATAAGTGGTGAAAAACCACAGTGTGAATACTGGTGCTGCGCGGAAAAGTCTACGGTTCGGGACAAAACCGGGTGATTTCTAGGCTGGATAAAAATTTAGAATAATCTTCTAAATTTAAATATACGCTGGTCGTACCCGAGAGCACAGTGCTCTCTCTGGCCGACAGGTGGACCCGGGGCCCACTGTCAGCCTCTTCTTCTCCCACTGGCTCTTCCTTCTACCTCTGGCTCTCTCTTCCTCCTCTCTCCCGCGCGCTTTCTCGCGCTTTCTCCACCGGCGATGCCTAATGCGTAGGGCATCTAGGCCGTACCGTGGTAGTGCGCGGCGTGCTAGCTGCCGGTGCAGCGTGCACTCACCTCGCGGGCCAGCGCGCTGTCGGCACTGCTCGCGGATTCGACTCCGAACACTGGCGATCGGCGACGAGCGGCGTTGGTGGACTTCGCCCACCGTACACCGAGCTCGAGCTATAAAAACGGCCGGGGTGCCTCTCTCTTCTTCCTCACATCTGGCCTCACTTCTCCTCCTCCTTTCTCCATTACTGCTTACAGAAGCTCGGTCGAGGCTCTAATGGCGGAGGCGATGCCGGACTGGTTTGTGATCCTGATATGCGGAGGGTTGGCGACGCTGCTGGGGCTCTCTGTGCTCCTGTGCGCGATGATCTTCAACGAGTATTGCGATGCTGCGGCTCGGGTGTTGGCTCTCCGCGGTGGTGATCATGAGGAGTAGATGAAGTATGCCGGGTGCTTACTGTTGTTAGGGGATGATTAGCTGGATGTAACACCGTTGCAAAGTTTTGCAAACAGTGTATGTGTCCAAATGATTATGGCTGTGAGTCTGCTCGTGGTGCTGTGTGAAATTAATTAATCCATGTCGTGAAGTGGCAGGTGCAGCAAATTAGGGAAAAGAAATCTCACTCCAGGATTTCGCGAGGGAAAAGCAGTTAATTTAAGGGAGCATAAACCACAACAAAAACTACACACATAAGTAGAAGCCAGTTAATTGACTCGTCGTACAAACTCAGGGTATCACGCATAAGTCACACACATAAATAAATGCTGCAAAGAACGAATACAGTAGCGACGTCTAAAATGAAAATGGTAACTGAACGGGGTCCTGATAAAATGTCTCTAGTAAAGGAATACACTCCTCTTCTATTGGAGGAAGTGGATTGACCAGTCGGTGTATGCGTCTCTCCGTGTCGGGTCTCAGTGGTCTGCTGATGGCAACCTGAGGATTTAAATCTGCGAGGCTCTGGAGATAATCCATCACTCGCTGGTTTAAATTCTCTTGAGCTATGATGTACTGGATAAGGTTGGCCAGAACTGGGTCTCTCTCAATACGCCCACCGGGAAAAGACGTTACTTCTCCGGGTGCTGCACGACTCGGAAAGTAATAATATCCTCGCTCGCGGGCATAGGGTACTGCGGATTGAAGACGGGCAATTGCTTCTTTCGCAGCAGCTTCTATGGCCAAGTGTGGGGTTGGCATAGATTTCCCCACGAAGGAAACTTCTATTGGATCTTGGTTGGGGTCTACAGGAGGAATATGCACTGCTGCCCAATATTCCGAGGTGGATGGGGTGATCCTTGATTTGAACAGCTCGTACTGGGGTGGCTGGGTAGAACCCATGGTACTGCGGGTAAAATCCCACAATATTTTGACAAAGCTACCTGGGGTTGCATCTGGGGTTCTCAGATGAATGCTGGGGTTCGGCATGACAGAAAAAGCATGAGTGTTGTGCACAAGGTGGGGTTGCTAGGTAAGGTCACAAGGTGGCCTTTATATAGCAATGGAGCTGGATCATTTTTACCGTGGTGAAAGGTAATAAATTTGCCAGCTTGGCTCCAAAGGTCGGGTCAGTGTCAGAGATACACATATCTCATAAAGAGACGTGTTACTGTGGTTGTCGTCGGGTTGGTTTTGGTAGTTGTGCCGGGAAGAATATGCAGCTATGCACTGACCAAACAGGCAAGGCTATTATTAAAACAGAGGCACAAAGACAGGCTGCGTTAATATACGCGGTCGCATGATTACAAAGCGATGATACATTGAAACTTGGTGCTACTCATACTGCTTAGTCTACTTCGTTTATGTCTAAACGGGCGTGCCTGGTGGATGCCGAGGCTTCTCCACGTGTCTCCCTGCCGGGATTAGTCGGAGATGGCAGAGGAACTGCAGGGTCAGGGTAGTGAGAATGACCATCACGGGGATTGTTGGCCACAACCCCGTTGGAGTGTGCTCCCAAAATGCGACGAAGCACCTCTGGGGTTATCGCAGCACCTTGGCCGATGGTTGGGGCAGATCTCGGGGTCTCGATCGGTTGTCCAAACAGCACGACTGGGTTGTCGGTGTTGGGCTCGTTTTCTTCTCTCGCCGGGGCTCGACGAACCAGCTCTCCACGAGCTGCTATTAGATCAATGGTGATCTGGTCCAACAGTGCCTCTAGTGCACTTACATAGCGCACTAGGTGCAACAATGCGGGGTCCGTCTCGTGGTCTCCATTGGCGACTTGGGGTGGTCTACCATACCCTTCTCGTCTGGGGTAGTAGTGGAACGAGCGACAGTTAACTCTGGGCGACAAGTGCCTGAGATGAACTATAGCCTCTCGAGCGGCTAGCTGGATGGCCTGTGGCTCAAAGGAAGTTGTCCTTCCGGTGAACCGGTAGGGACGCTCGGGTGCTAGACTCCTACCGTAAATGTGCACAGTGGCCCAGAATTGGCGGTCTTCACCACTCATGGGTCCTTGATACACAACATATTCTGGTGGCTCTTCTAACGCGTAGGCACGACGGGTGAGGTTTGCGAGGATGGTCACAAAACCTCCAAGGTGGGTTGCTGTGGTTTCGTTGTGCACGACAGGGCCAGGCATTGTGGCTCGGTTTGGGGTAGCGGCTGTGCGGTGCTGGTTTGGTGTTAGTGCGCCCTTTTTATAGGAAAAAGGGGACGGAATCTTCCTTCGAACGCTTGCGAGAAAGGACTATTTAGGGGCCGGTCACTGGCGCATGAGCGACAGGTTCGGTTGATAGGTTGGGCACCGACTGCCAAAAGGTGTTGGGTCACTGTGTGGCTATCTTGCACGAGAAGCTTGGCTGGGGTTTGGTTGAGGTCTGGTGGGTTGGTTTTCCTAAGTTTATTGACCGGGCTAAGATAGGATTAGCCAATGGTCAGCCTGGCTCTGATACCAAGCCTGTCACGACCGGGTTTTTTTTCGGGCAATAAATTTCCAGAAAAGACCGCCGTGCTCATCAGCCCCAGGATTACTGTTAGCTGATGAGGCTCCAACTTGATACAGAAATTCCAAGCAAAATACAAAATATGTAGTACAAGACCATTCTGGCCTGTGAGTACAACAAATGGTTTCTAGTGGTTGATGGCGGAAGCAGGTTGTGAAACATCAGTGTCTATGGGACTCCATTTCCCACGGGAACAGCTGACCAGGTTAACTCCTATCTTCGCGAGGCTGCTATCTCCATTGCTTAGGTTCCGGGGCTGTCATCGCGTCACTCCTCTCCGTGCAAGAAAATCTGGCCAAGACAATAGCCAGGGACAAGCCAGTGAGTACTTTGAATGTACTCGCAAACATTATGAACACAGGTATAATATAACAATGATGTGCTAAAAATATTTTTATGCTCATGACGTCAGTCACAATAGATAAATGAGACTCTGATGCGTGCAAGCAAGTTATTTATAAAATTGCAATAACATGGTAGTATAAAAACTTATGAAACAAATAATCAAGTAATGCCACAGTCGGGCGTCTGAGCGACGCCACATAAAGGGCTTTAAAAGAAAATGCCACAGTCGGGCGTCTGAGCGACGCCACATAAAGGGCTTTAAAAGGAATGCCACAGTCGGGCGTCTGAGCGACGCCACATAAAGGGCTTTAAAAGAAATGCCACAGTCGGGCGTCTGAGCGACGCCACATAAAGGGCTTTAAAAGAAATGCCACAGTCGGGCGTCTGAGCGACGCCACATAAAGGGCTTTAAAAGAAAGGATCATAATGAATATCCCGGAGGTAGAACCATCCCAGAGATATTCGGTAATAACAATAATATCACGGGTTAGTCAACGATAATAATAATCATCACAGATATCACAAGTCACGGGTAGTAATTCCATTTTTTTTTCTGGTTAACAGTTTCACCTCCGAAGACCGACACTAAGATCGATACTTGACCTATCCCAGACTGTAATCCTTAACCATGGACACGGCTATTCGAATAGGTTTATTCTCTGCAGAGGGTGTACTCTTTACCCACGAGTAACGGATTTCTTTAGTCCATCGGGACTAATTCCATCTACGGTCTTTTTGTTGAAAACACACCTAACTTGCACACACCAGCTTATCACACACGTGTCTGGAATCACCCACGACACCTGTTAAGCAAACTCTAAGTGGGGAGGCTACAACCTCGCGTAGCATGGGATCAAATTTATATCGCGCGCTCTAAGGGGTGGCCTCCCCTCTCGGTCCCAACCGGAAACACCCATGCTCCCGGACCAGGTGGCCTGCCTACCGGTTACAACCAGTATCTTCCACCATGGCCTCTCTGTACGGTGTGTGCTAGAAAGAGGTTGACAACTTACTGAACCGTACTCTACTTGCTGTAGAGACGAGTGGTAGTACGAAACAAGTATGGGGGTTACTGGAACAAGACTCGATCTACGGTCGACTCAGGAGGTTAGAGTATTCCCTGCATGATTAGTATAACAAATATAATCCATCCAACAGGGTCACCGCTCATATTACCTTGCCATGCCATATCAGACATAACCGTCCCGACGGAGACCGGTGACAAACTCATACCTACCCAAGGCAGAGGTTTTTCATGGTTTTCTGCCGGTATGCATTCAAGGCATATGAGGGTGATTATCATCACAAGTGTGTTCGTTTCCAACAGCATGGAAATCAATAACATGCACCCATGCATATGATCATATCACATGAAATAACAAGTCCTTCGAAACGCGGTGGTGTTATAAATGCATCAATGCTCACACCAAAATATTATGCCGAGGTTCAGAATGCTTGCCTTCAATGTGTGGAAAGGCAGGGTGCACTCCAAAACTTTTGAAAGCTTCTCCTCTCTCCCAAAATCCTATTTAAAAATATATTTGAATTAACACATATTTCAAAAACAGAACCAAAAAGCTATTTGAAATTTTTTCAAATAAATCTTAAAATAAACTAGACCAAATTTGAAGAAGGTAGGAAAAAGAATCAACTCATTTGGATTTATATTTAAAAAGTTATAGCCAGTCAAAGTTATGGTCAAAACTGTTTTTAAAATAAAACAGAAAAGAAAACGTTTCGGCAGAATACGTCTTCGAAAACGGGAGACGTACTGGGGTTAATACGTCTTCACTTAACCGACGTGGATAGGCGCAGGGTCACTGACAGTGGGTCCAAGGGGCCCACTGGTCAGGTTTGACCAGTCCGCCCTCCTCCTTCTTCCTTTGTCCCGAGCGGAGGCGGGACTCCGGCGACCAACGCCGGCGAGCGGCGGCTCCTCGCGGCCTCTGGAGGGCGGGGATGGATCCGCACAGCTGGGGCATTTCTCCCGGTGGTCGAGGGGTCGACAGTGGTGGAAGAAGTCGTCGGCGGTGAGCTTCGCGGCGGAGGGAGCCTCGGGAGCAAAGTGGTTTTGTGGCGGCGATGGCTCCCGAACCAAATTGAATAGGGGGATCTGCTCACGGGAGGGAGAGGAAGCTCCTGTTGTAGAGTTTAGGGAGGGGGAGGCCCTGGTGGCGCCGGAGTGAACGAGGCAGTGGCGGCGGCCGTGGTTGCCGGAGATGAGGAAGACGACGTTTCCCGGACGATTGCGGGCTATGGGGGTGCCATGAGGGTAGCCTGAGGGTGCGTGCGTGCTCAGAGGAGCTCGGGGTCCCTTTTTATAGCGTGGCCATGTCGGTTTGCGGCGGCCGGGGATAAGTTTGCCGGCGAACCGCCCTACTGTGTTGCAGGGCGACGTGGCGGTGGTTGGTCGGCTCCAGGAGCTACCGACGAAAGCTCCACTGTCCATGGAGGCGAGCTGGCGCGCTGTGGTGGTCGGGGCGGTGCTGCCCATGGCGGTGGTGGATGCGGCCGCGGGCATGCCGCTAAGAGGGTTCTGGTGGCGGCGCTGTGGGGTGCCAGGGGTGGTCGGGGTGGCGTGGCGGTGCGGGGGATACGTGGCGTGCTAGCAGCTATTGGCCAAGGGCCGGAATGAGTCGGAACGGGTGCGGGGCGAGACGCGGCGGCACGAGCGCACTGGCGTGCCAAACGCACGCTCTGGGCGCGCCCAGAGCACGCCCACCATCCGTTCGGCGAAATGCCGTGGCCTGCCAGATGGCTTGGTTGGAGCTGAGGATTAGCAGTTCTAGTCTAGGGCTAGTTGAGATGCTAGTGGACATGCTAGTTTGATCAGAGGTGCAAGGTCACAGTGCAAAACAAAAATCATGACAAAACTGATCATGCACACCAGGTGTTTGACAAAATGCCAAGGGCACTTAGGCATTTCTTGGAGTGGCCAAAAACTCCAGATGGGGGTCTCTTTAGAAGAATAAGAGGGTGGTGTGGTTAGTTGGACAAAAGGGGAAACTTGCTAGTGCAAGTTTTACAAAACCCCAATTCTGGACAGGAAATAAATGACATTATTTCATGAACCAAAAATGATCCAAAAGGTGCATGCTCTTGGACTTAAGGGTTTAACATGGGGGACTACAAGTAGGAGAAATAATCAAGGGTATAGGAGCAACTAAAATGGTGGCTGCTGTACAAATCCTCAAATTGGACCAGAATGGAAATGAGGTTGATCCACTCAAATTTTTCAAAGAACATAAATAGGTTTTTGCACAAAGTGAAATAATATGCTCCTACTGACCTCCCTTAATTTTGGTAGAAGTTTTAAAGAAATATTTAAATAGGTTGTAGTGCAAAATGCACTCTGGACCAGAGAAGAAAAATTGAGTGCAGGGCTCAAAATATTTTATGAATGAAATATATTTTTGCATAAAAGTTAATCAAAAACATCACATGACATCTCCAAATTTTTGTGGAAATTTTAAGTGAGTCCATCAAATGGTTGTAGTTCAAATATGGTCAGATAACCTTGAAAAACCATTTTCAAGAAAGTAAAGATCAAGCAATTTAATTATTTAATTAGTTACACTGATAACAACAAAGTTTTTCTTGAGAGGTTAAACAAGTCCAACAACATAATTGAAAAGTTTTCTCTCTGGGAAAAACTCATCATAACAGGGAAGGAAAAGATTAAAAATCAAAAATGGAGCTCAGAAATCTAAAGTTTTAATTCCTGGCAAAATTTTTAAATAAAACAAGGCCAAATTTTTGGGGTGTCACAGATACTACCCCCCTTAAGAAAAATCTCGTCCTCGAGATTTGTTAAAAGCTGTTTTAAGAAAACTATACGCAATAAAAAGTGGCTACAGTGAGAGGGCAATAAGTGGTGAAAAACCACAGTGTGAATACTGGTGCTGCGCGGAAAAGTCTACGGTTCGGGACAAAACCGGGTGATTTCTAGGCTGGATAAAAATTTAGAATAATCTTCTAAATTTAAATATACGCTGGTCGTACCTGAGAGCACAGTGCTCTCTCTGGCCGACAGGTGGACCCGGGGCCCACTGTCCGCCTCTTCTTCTCCCACTGGCTCTTCCTTCTACCTCTGGCTCTCTCTTCCTCCTCTCTCCCGCGCGCTTTCTCGCGCTTTCTCCACCGGCGATGCCTAATGCGTAGGGCATCTAGGCCGTACCGTGGTAGTGCGCGGCGTGCTAGCTGCCGGTGCAGCGTGCACTCACCTCGTGGGCCAGCGCGCTGTCGGCACTGCTCGCGGATTCGACTCCGAACACTGGCGATCGGCGACGAGCGGCGTTGGTGGACTTCGCCCACCGTACACCGAGCTCGAGCTATAAAAACGGCCGGGGTGCTTCTCTCTTCTTCCTCACATCTGGCCTCACTTCTCCTCCTCCTTTCTCCATTACTGCTTACAGAAGCTCGGTCGAGGCTCTAATGGCGGAGGCGATGCCAGACTGGTTTGTGATCCTGATATGCGGAGGGTTGGCGACGCTGCTGGGGCTCTCTGTGCTCCTGTGCGCGATGATCTTCAACGAGTATTGCGATGCTGCGGCTCGGGTGTTGGCTCTCCGCGGTGGTGATCATGAGGAGTAGATGAAGTATGCCGGGTGCTTACTATTGTTAGGGGATGATTAGCTGGATGTAACACTGTTGCAAAGTTTTGCAAACAGTGTATGTGTCCAAATGATTATGGCTGTGAGTCTGCTCGTGGTGCTGTGTGAAATTAATTAATCCATGTCGTGAAGTGGCAGGTGCAGCAAATTAGGGAAAAGAAATCTCACTCCAAGATTTCGCGAGGGAAAAGCAGTTAATTTAAGGGAGCATAAACCACAACAAAAACTACACACATAAGTAGAAGCCAGTTAATTGACTCGTCGTACAAACTCAGGGTATCACGCATAAGTCACACACATAAATAAATGCTACAAAGAATGAATACAGTAGTGACGTCTAAAATGAAAATGGTAACTGAACGGGGTCCTGATAAAATGTCTCTAGTAAAGGAATACACTCCTCTTCTATTGGAGGAAGTGGATTGACCAGTCGGTGTATGCGTCTCTCCGTGTCGGGTCTCAGTGGTCTACCGATGGCAACCTGAGGATTTAAATCTGTGAGGCTCTGGAGATAATCCATCACTCGCTGGTTTAAATGCTCTTGAGCTATGATGTACTGGATAAGGTTGGCCAGAACTGGGTCTCTCTCAATACGCCCACCGGGAAAAGATGTTACTTCTCCGGGTGCTGCACGACTCGGAAAGTAATAATATCCTCGCTCGCGGGCATAGGGTACTGCGGATCGAAGACGGGCAATTGCTTCTTTCGCAGCAGCTTCTATGGCCAAGTGTGGGGTTGGCATAGATTTCCCCACGAAGGAAACTTCTATTGGATCTTGGTTGGGGTCTACAGGAGGAATATGCACTGCTGCCCAATATTCCGAGGTGGATGGGGTGATCCTTGATTTGAATAGCTCGTACTGGGGTGGCTGGGTAGAACCCATGGTACTGCGGGTAAAATCCCACAATATTTTGACAAAGCTACCTGGGGTTGCATCTGGGGTTCTCAAATGAATGCTGGGGTTCGGCATGACAGAAAAAGCATGAGTGTTGTGCACAAGGTGGGGTTGCTAGGTAAGGTCACAAGGTGGCCTTTATATAGCAATGGAGCTGGATCATTTTTACCGTGGTGAAAGGTAATAAATTTGCCAGCTTGGCTCCAAAGGTCGGGTCAGTGTCAGAGATACACATATCTCATAAAGAGACGTGTTACTGTGGTTGTCGTCGGGTTGGTTTTGGTAGTTGTGCCGGGAAGAATATGCAGCTATGCGCTGACCAAACAGGCAAGGCTATTATTAAAACAGAGGCACAAAGACAGGCTGCGTTAATATACGCGGTCGCATGATTACAAAGCGATGATACATTGAAACTTGGTGCTACTCATACTGCTTAGTCTACTTCGTTTATGTCTAAACGGGCGTGCCTGGTGGATGCCGAGGCTTCTCCACGTGTCTCCCTGCCGGGATTAGTCGGAGATGGCGGAGGAACTGCAGGGTCGGGGTAGTGAGAATGACCATCACGGGGATTGTTGGCCACAACCCCGTTGGAGTGTGCTCCCAAAATGCGACGAAGCACCTCTGGGGTTATCGCAGCACCTTGGCCGATGGTTGGGGCAGATCTCGGGGTCTCGATCGGTTGTCCAAACAGCACGACTGGGTTGTCGGTGTTGGGCTCGTTTTCTTCTCTCGCCGGGGCTCGACGAACCAACTCTCCACGAGCTTCTATTAGATCAATGGTGATCTGGTCCAACAGTGCCTCTAGTGCACTTACATAGCGCACTAGGTGCAACAATGCGGGGTCCGTCTCGTGGTCTCCATTGGCGACTTGGGGTGGTCTACCATACCCTTCTCGTCTGGGGTAGTAGTGGAACGAGCGACAGTTAACTCTGGGCGACAAGTGCCTGAGATGAACTATAGCCTCTCGAGCGGCTAGCTGGATGGCCTGTGGCTCAAAGGAAGTTGTCCTTCCGGTGAACCGGTAGGGACGCTCGGGTGCTAGACTCCTACCGTAAATGTGCACAGTGGCCCAGAATTGGCGGTCTTCACCGCTCATGGGTCCTTGATACACAACATATTCTGGTGGCTCTTCTAACGCGTAGGCACGACGGGTGAGGTTTGCGAGGATGGTCACAAAACCTCCAAGGTGGGTTGCTGTGGTTTCGTTGTGCACGACAGGGCCAGGCATTGTGGCTCGGTTTGGGGTAGCGGCTGTGCGGTGCTGGTTTGGTGTTAGCGCGCCCTTTTTATAGGAAAAAGGGGACGGAATCTTCCTTCGAACGCTTGCGAGAAAGGACTATTTAGGGGCCGGTCACTGGCGCATGAGCGACAGGTTCGGTTGATAGGTTGGGCACCGACTGCCAAAAGGTGTTGGGTCACTGTGTGGCTATCTTGCACGAGAAGCTTGGCTGGGGTTTGGTTGAGGTCTGGTGGGTTGGTTTGCCTAAGTTTATTGACCGGGCTAAGATAGGATTAGCCAATGGTCAGCCTGGCTCTGATACCAAGCCTGTCACGACCGGTTTTTTTTTCGGGTAATAAATTTTCAGAAAAGACCGCCGTGCTCATCAGCCCCAGGATTACTGTTAGCTGATGAGGCTCCAACTTGATACAGAAATTCCAAGCAAAATACAAAATATGTAGTACAAGACCATTCTGGCCTGTGAGTACAACAAATGGTTTCTAGTGGTTGATGGCGGAAGCGGGTTGTGAAACATCAGTGTCTATGGGACTCCATTTCCCACGGGAACAGCTGACCAGGTTAACTCCTATCTTCGCGAGGCTGCTATCTCCATTGCTTAGGTTCCGGGGCTGTCATCGCGTCACTCCTCTCCGTGCAAGAAAATCTGGCCAAGAGAATAGCCAGGGACAAGCCAGTGAGTACTTTGAATGTACTCGCAAACATTATGAACACAGGTATAATATAACAATGATGTGCTAAAAATATTTTTATGCTCATGACGTCAGTCACAATAGATAAATGAGACTCTGATGCGTGCAAGCAAGTTATTTATAAAATTGCAATAACATGGTAGTATAAAAACTTATGAAACAAATAATCAAGTAATGCCACAGTCGGGCGTCTGAGCGACGCCACATAAAGGGCTTTAAAAGAAAATGCCACAGTCGGGCGTCTGAGCGACGCCACATAAAGGGCTTTAAAAGGAATGCCACAGTCGGGCGTCTGAGCGACGCCACATAAAGGGCTTTAAAAGAAATGCCACAGTCGGGCGTCTGAGCGACGCCACATAAAGGGCTTTAAAAGAAATGCCACAGTCGGGCGTCTGAGCGACGCCACATAAAGGGCTTTAAAAGAAAGGATCATAATGAATATCCCGGAGGTAGAACCATCCCAGAGATATTCGGTAATAACAATAATATCACAGGTTAGTCAACGATAATAATAATCATCACAGATATCACAAGTCACGGGTAGTAATTCCATTTTTTTCTTCTGGTTAACAGTTTCACCTCCGAAGACCGACAGTAAGACCGATACTTGACCCATCCCAGACTGTAATCCTTAACCATGGACACGGCTATTCGAATAGGTTTATTCTCTGCAGAGGGTGTACTCTTTACCCACGAGTAACGGATTTCTTTAGTCCATCGGGACTAATTCCATCTACGGTCTTTTTGTTGAAAACACACCTAACTTGCACACACCAGCTTATCACACACGTGTCTGGAATCACCCACGACACCTGTTAAGCAAACTCTAAGTGGGGAGGCTACAACCTCGCGTAGCATGGGATCAAATTTATATCGCGCGCTCTAAGGGGTGGCCTCCCCTCTCGGTCCCAACCGGAAACACCCATGCTCCCGGACCAGGTGGCCTGCCTACCGGTTACAACCAGTATCTTCCACCATGGCCTCTCTGTACGGTGTGTGCTAGAAAGAGGTTGACAACTTACTGAACCGTACTCTACTTGCTGTAGAGACGAGTGGTAGTACGAAACAAGTATGGGGGTTACTGGAACAAGACTCGATCTACGGTCGACTCAGGAGGTTAGAGTATTCCCTGCATGATTAGTATAACAAATATAATCCATCCAACAGGGTCACCGCTCATATTACCTTGCCATGCCATATCAGACATAACCGTCCCGACGGAGACCGGGGATGGATCCGCACGGCTGGGGCGTTTCTCCCGGTGGTCGAGGGGTCGACAGTGGTGGAAGAAGTCGTCGGCGGTGAGCTTCGCGGCGGAGGGAGCCTCGGGAGCAAAGTGGTTTTGTGGCGGCGATGGCTCCCGAACCAAATTGAATAGGGGGATCTGCTCACGGGAGGGAGAGGAAGCTCCTGTTGTAGAGTTTAGGGAGGGGGAGGCCCTGGTGGCGCCGGAGTGAACGAGGCAGTGGCGGCGGCCGTGGTTGCTGAAGATGAGGAAGACGACGTTTCCCGGACGATTGCGGGCTATGGGGGTGCCATGAGGGTAGCCTGAGGGTGCGTGCGTGCTCAGAGGGGCTCGGGGTCCCTTTTTATAGCGTGGCCATGTCGGTTTGCGGCGGTCGGGGATAAGTTTGCCGGCGAACCGCCCTACTATGTTGCAGGGCGACGTGGCGGTGGTTGGTCGGCTCCAGGAGCTACCGACGAAAGCTCCACTGTCCATGGAGGCGAGCTGGCGCGCTGTGGTGGTCGGGGCGGTGCTGCCCATGGCGGTGGTGGATGCGGCCGCGGGCATGCCGCCAAGAGGGTTCTGGTGGCGGCGCTGTGGGGTGCCAGGGGTGGTCGGGGTGGCGTGGCGGTGCGGGGGATACGTGGCGTGCTAGCAGCTATTGGCCAAGGGCCGGAATAAGTCGGAACGGGTGCGGGGCGAGACGCGGCGGCACGAGCGCACTGGCGTGCCAAACGCACGCTCTGGGCGCGCCCAGAGCATGCCCACCATCCGTTCGGCGAAATGCCGTGGCCTGCCAGATGGCTTGGTTGGAGCTGAGGATTAGCAGTTCTAGTCTAGGGCTAGTTGAGATGCTAGTGGACATGCTAGTTTGATCAGAGGTGCAAGGTCACAGTGCAAAACAAAAATCATGACAAAACTGATCATGCACACCAGGTGTTTGACAAAATGCCAAGGGCACTTAGGCATTTCTTGGAGTGGCCAAAAACTCCAGATGGGGGTCTCTTTAGAAGAATAAGAGGGTGGTGTGGTTAGTTGGACAAAAGGGGAAACTTGCTAGTGCAAGTTTTACAAAACCCCAATTCTGGACAGGAAATAAATGACATTATTTCATGAACCAAAAATGATCCAAAAGGTGCATGCTCTTGGACTTAAGGGTTTAACATGGGGGACTACAAGTAGGAGAAATAATCAAGGGTATAGGAGCAACTAAAATGGTGGCTGCTGTACAAATCCTCAAATTGGACCAGAATGGAAATGAGGTTGATCCACTCAAATTTTTCAAAGAACATAAATAGGTTTTTGCACAAAGTGAAATAATATGCTCCTACTGACCTCCCTTAATTTTGGTAGAAGTTTTAAAGAAATATTTAAATAGGTTGTAGTGCAAAATGCACTCTGGACCAGAGAAGAAAAATTGAGTGCAGGGCTCAAAATATTTTATGAATGAAATATATTTTTGCATAAAAGTTAATCAAAAACATCACATGACATCTCCAAATTTTTGTGGAAATTTTAAGTGAGTCCATCAAATGGTTGTAGTTCAAATATGGTCAGATAACCTTGAAAAACCATTTTCAAGAAAGTAAAGATCAAGCAATTTAATTATTTAATTAGTTACACTGATAACAGCAAAGTTTTTCTTGAGAGGTTAAACAAGTCCAACAACATAATTGAAAAGTTTTCTCTCTGGGAAAAACTCATCATAACAGGGAAGGAAAAGATTAAAAATCAAAAATGGAGCTCAGAAATCTAAAGTTTTAATTCCTGGCAAAATTTCTAAATAAAACAAGGCCAAATTTTTGGGGTGTCACATGGAGGTGTGGCGCTAGGTCGAGAACGAGCTCGGGGGCTCCTTTTGTAGCCAATTTGAGGTGGTGGCCGAGAACGGGATAACGCCGGCAATGATTATGGCGGGCCAGAGGTCGGTCAGGTGGTTTAGGGAGCTAGGCATCACCGCGATGGTCCACTGGTTCCGTTCAAGTGCTAAGCTTGGACTGCCTTGGGTGGTACTCCACGTTCTCGACGGAAAGGCTCACGGGACTCGTCGGCGGTAGAGAGCACGCTCTGTGCTGCTCAGGCCACGGTGACGGCGCCGCAGCGTGCACAGGCAATCGGACAGCCACGCGGAGGCCACGGGTGGCTTGGGCGGTGCTGGACGGCGCCAAAAGGTGGTGCTGATCCCTGCTGGCCGCCACGGGTGGCTCTGCCACCGCAGAAGCTGCTGGCGTCGGTGAGACACGTCACCACCGACGATGGTGCCCGAACAAACGAGTGTGCGGCGCTCTGGATAAGGAGGGGGAACAGGGAGCAAGGCACCACTGTAGTTACTGGCGAGATCGACGCCGTGCTCTGAAGAAAACGACACTAACGGCGAAACAGAAACACTGAACGTCTGAACTTTCTGAATTTGAACAGCAACAGTGCATGCCAGGTGCTCGATGAAATGATTTTGGCATGTGGGAAATTTTTCTGGAGCTGATCTTTGGTGAGGTGGCCTCTTGGTGTATCTGGAAGCTGCATGAATTATTTCAGAATTTTTGGAAAAATAAAAATATGAATTTCACCAAGAATGGCATTTCTGGTCCGAACTTGCAGAGGGCAAATTTTGAAATATTTGAACCGAGGACAAGTGGATCTTGATGGATCTAGGTTGAGGGTACTAAGGACTAGTCATAGGGGTTGGTTTGGGATCAAAACACAAAAGAAATATGGTACTTCCTTTGTAAATCACCTAGGTCCATAAATAATGGCAGAAATAGTTTTGAGGATTAAATAAATGGAATAAAAATCAAAATTGGTTTGAAACTTGCTGGAGGTGGGAATCTTGACTTGATCCAAGGCAGGGAGGGGTTTTGGAATGCTGTGTCAAAATGTGACATGGCAAAAGAGGAAATTTGAAAGGGCAAATAATAAACCCATAATCCCTAGGGTTTCTTCTTAATAGAAGAAATTTCAAAAAAATAACTAGAGTAGAGTCAAGACAAAATGAAAAGCTCTCAAGACCAAAAATCAAGGTTCAGAAGAGTACCAAAATATTTGTCATAAAAGTTTTGAGAAGGAGAATTCTTCAGAAAATTTTTAAATAGCCTTCTTCAAATCAAATAAAGATTTTGATAGAAACCAAATCAAATTTTTTTGGAGTGTCACATTGCATGGCTACGAAAGGTTAGAGAAAAATAAATAGATAATGTGTTTAGAGTGCACTCCACTAAATGGATATACTTTGGATCCATTGCAACGGGCCGGCACATCTATATCTATACCCCCTATATAGTGTGTGAATAACATTGAAAGTTGGTCGTTGGATGAAGCCAATCCGACGGTACAAAGATGGCAAATCCGAGCACTACTGGCCATTGGATATCATCTACATTCCACCAGATTCTGCCACATGTAGAATCTAGAAGACTCCATGGTTGAACTTCATTCATGACTAACTTTGCCACAACTAAGCTTAGGCAAAGTGTGTCTACCACAAAAAATGTGGCTAACAAAATGGCCACCACAAGTGTGGCAAGATTTGGCAAGAAGTTGAGTCTATGACATGTGGACCATGTAGCTAGAGAAGTGTGGCAAGCCACAAGTGTAGCAATGAACGAAACACATGCCTGGTGTGTTTGGTAGGGTGTATGAAGGGTGCATGATCCCAAGAGTTCCCTCCTCAACCCACTTTTGGGTGTTTGGTAGAGTGTATGGAGGGTGCATGAGTCCACACTAGATTAGCACAAATACACTAGAAGCATGCATGAAGAGAGCATACATGAAGAGGGGTGTTGAGTTGAGCATGCATGAAAAGGGAACAACTATGCTGAGACAAGAACGCAACCAAACACACTTGTGGCACACCTAATCTTAGGCATGGCAACCTTATGCTGCAAAAAAACATAACTTTGAAAGTTGGTCGTTGGATGAAGCCAATCCAACGGTAAAAAGATGGCAAATCCGAGCACTACTGGCTGTTGGATATCATCTACATTCCACCAGATTTTGCCACATGTATCTAGAAGACTCCACATGTAGAACCATAATGCACAAACCACCAGAATCTCATGCGTGCAATGCATGTGTACCTTACTAGTAGTTGGTAGTAGTAAGAAACAAATTCCGGGTTTGGCACGAGCTCGTACTGCGGGAGCACCACAAGGCCTGCCGCAGGAGTTACATTTCCCTCTCGAGGCCCACGGGACCGAACTTCAGTGGCTTAGTGCCCGGCCTATGAGTTAATGACATGCGGACCTTAAATGCGGCTGGCCCACATGTCATTCTCATGGTGGTGGTGTGGTTCGCGACTCACTCGTTCGAGATGAACCGACTGGTGGTGGAGTGGCCGTGGCAAGGGTGACACAGCTGGGCGTCGGGGCGTTACGAGGCATAGATGGCCACACCGCCGGGTACTACCTATAGTACAGAAGTACTCCAGCTGAGGATTGATGCCCGGGACGAAATGTGTCACAGCCGCTGGATGAAAATTCGATGGTGCCGGAGTACAGATCAGAGCACAGC
Organism: Triticum dicoccoides; assembly: GCF_002162155.2. Taxonomy (NCBI): domain Eukaryota; kingdom Viridiplantae; phylum Streptophyta; class Magnoliopsida; order Poales; family Poaceae; genus Triticum; species Triticum dicoccoides. The sequence continues at coordinate 438,466,162 of NC_041386.1, forward strand.
AGCGGAGCAGGCAAACTACGTCCAATTGGGTGTGGCTGTGGTAGAAAGTTGATGGTCGCCGCAGTTCAGCTGGCCCGCATGTCATGCACACAAAGGCAGAGGAGCGGTGGGGCCGAGATGGATGAGGCACACATCGGGGGGATGAGGATCCCCTGACGTGAACAATCCTACCATTCCATCACTGACATGTGGGCCCCGCAAGTGTGGGTCCCACTAGTCAGCGAAGGAAAGGCAGGGTAAGGCAGTGATAGCCACGTCAGAGGATCCATGTCCACGTTGGGGGACGTCGTGCTTACAGGTAGGGTTGGAGCGGCGTCGTGGGGATCGCATGTGGGTGTGGCAGTGGTAGAAACAAGAAACGTGATGGTCGCCGTGGTTCAACTTCCATGTACAAGCTGTCATGTCTGCTGACACATGTATATCAAAACTAGAGTGTTTATATTTCAAGCACGTGAACAAGTATTATTCTACTAGTTTGGATCCATTGCAACGCACGGGCCAGCACATTGGTAGTAGTAGTGTCTATCTCTATCTCTAGAGGCCTTCCCTCGTTCATCCGTTTCTCTCACAAGATAAACTACTCATACAAATGCATCTTGATGTTCCATGGTGACAAACCAGGGGACTTGTTTCGTATGGGACACATCCTACGATATATTCCCTCTCTCCCAGTTTATTTGTTTTGAATCTTTTCATTTTATAAGTTTCAAATTCAAATTTAGAGGGGCAGTGGGGCCGAAAGGGGTGAGCCGCAGGTCGAGGGACGTGTGGTGTCATGGGTTCATGCGGCATCGTGGGAATCGCATGTGGCTGTGGTAGAAACTTGATGCTCGCCGCATTTATGGTGGCCCACATGTCATGCACACAAAGGTAGAGGGCGGTGCGGCCGAGAGGGGTGAGGTGCACGTCGGGGGACGTGGTGTCGTGGGTTGGAGCAGCATCGTGGGAATCGCGAGTGGCAATGGATGAAACGTGATGGTCGTCGTAGTTGAACTTCCATGGACAAGTTGTCATGTCTACGGACACATGCATTGCATATCGATCTCTCGAAGGAGTAGTAGAGAAAGCTAGGCGGATAAATACTTCCTTATAGTCAAGCGGACCCACGCTACTACTTGTTCCAAAGACATGCACACCATCGAAATAGTCCATCTATATCAATATACATAGAGAGGGAATATTTTTTTACAAGAGAGGAAATAGTTCATTTATCCATAATGCCCTGCTGCTGGTGCAACATCTTCTTCTTCTCATTTTCTGTGGGAGACGGCTTCGTAACAAGCTCTCTGGACCTTGCAGCTATCTCGAAACTCACACGGGCATCGAGGGCAGCATATTTTATCCGCTCGTACATCAAGGGATAATTCTCCCATCCAGACGACCTTAATGCCAGCGTCTCATCACTCTTATGAAGATTTGTTCCGAGCACAAAATTTGCTACGTCGAATAGGGATGGTGTCAGTTTATCACAATCTTCTACAAGAATTTTTATTCTGGTTTGTAGGTCAGTGATGCTTTTCAAATCAAGGTTGTACGGCTCCAACTTCTGTTTGTCCCCTGCAATGGCTGCCCCACAGAAGTATATGTCCTCCCGAGACAAGAAATCGTGAAGCTCACCTGGTATAGAGGGCGCGTATATGATGTGGTACACCAAAACATCATCTTCGAGGCATAGCTGAAGGACAACGGTGTGTTGGATCTTCCCAATGGCACGCTCCATGCACTCTGCGTCGAGACCGATGACATTCATCTCCACCTTTTGGAGGGAGTTGGATACATTGTTGATCCACTTCTGAACAACCCTTGGGTGGTCGGTGACTGTGGTAACTATGCTCAATGAGCCTTCGATCTCTTTCGCCATTTGGAACCGCTGGACCGGAGGGCTATGGTTTGGAGAATTAGGATTAGATGGCTAGTCTAACTGAAGAAGATGATTATTTATAGGGGCTTTAGAATTACTCCAGGAGGATGTGAAGAGGTTAAAACAATGTGAATGCAGTGTGGTTTGGATGCAAATGAAGATCAAGGAGTAGTGGAAAAGCCGAGGAAAATCGGTTCCCGATGGAGAAGTAAATGGGAGAAGTTGTGCGCATGCATGAGGAGAGCTGCGGTGGTTTGACTGCTGCATGCAATGGATTGGACGGGCTCTTCGATTGCCTTTTCTCTCTCCCACGTGCACAGAATGGCCCACTTCTATGCTGCAGTTTATTGGCTGGAGTCTGGCTGCAACTGCTCATGCGTATGCTAATTAATGCTGTGAATGCGGGGAATGGAGGGAAATGGGCGCATGGAGAAGGGTATATACGCAGACTAATTAGAGAAATACTGAAAAAAGTTATGTGCAGACAAAAGAGGGCCGGAGGGAATACAACTCATGTTCCTACTACGGTTAAGGAATATGCGGCTATCCTCAAAAAAGAAAAGTCCTTCGCACTTCCGCATGCACGAGAATTTGGTTCTGCTCGCAATATGGATGATAGATGGAGGATGAAGTGTACCCGGAGGCATGCTAGCACAGGAGTGTACTCATGTTCCTACTACTCCTACTACTACTAGTAGTAGTACAACTGTGGTACACTTGATGGTCAAAATACTATTATTCATCCGGTCCTCACAGTGAAGTGACAAGACCCTGCGCCCGAGGTGACACCAGTCTAGGCGGTGTGTCCGGGTTACCAAAGTCAGCCTCACCTTGTGCACTATGCAGTCACTATCATCGCCGCTGTATAGCATGCCTTGCCTCGTCTCCCTCTCCCCTAGCACCACTCCATCTACATCTCTATCTCGCCGGAGATCCTGAGGTCACTCTTCATTATCTCACTGTGCCCCCACATACCCTCACCTTGCTCGCCTCCCCCAGTACCACTATTCCCTTGCTAGCCGCTCCAGCACCGACATTCTTCTCCGTAAATCAAGCCCCCAAAACCCCACCTTCCAAACTCCACCATGGCCAAACGCAAACCGAGCAGGATCCATATGAGCCGCGATTGGAGCAATCTCCCCAGTGACGTCCTCGACCTTTGTTGTTCGTGTATGGATATGTTGAGCGCCCTGTGGCTGGCTGCATGCTCGAGGGGCATGCACATGGCCATCATCGAAGCGAGGCCAAAGCTTTTCAAGACACCCTGTTTGCTGCTATCTGGTCTTGTGAGATTGGCTCACCATGATATGGAGGCGTACATGATGCCCCTCGACTTCAATCCGATCTCCATTAGCCGAAACTTCTTTGCAGGTATGTAGTGGGTCGTCGTACATCATTTCCCTCGACTTCGATCCAATCACCATCACCCGAAACTTCTTGGCAGGTATGTACTGGGTTGGCATGAACTCCCACTGGATGGCTGCCTTCAGAGAAGACGGTAAAAAGTTGGTGATCGTGAACTTCCAGACCTCCCATGAGATTATCCTTCCTTCGTTGGATTATATAGAGTTTTACCATCGCGGTCCTAGTCATCTAGATTACCACGTCAGTTAGATGGACCTTGTTTTGCAGACGATTGTAATCTACCAAGTGCCCACACGACATGCGAATTACGCAGACTTCAAGCTAATTGCCTTGTTCGACCGCGGACTCGCCTATCTTTACGCCGGTGCCTTCTTTAGCTGGAGACAACTCAGCTCATAGTGGATCATCGTCAAAGCTGATACACACTTCTATGATGCTACTGAACACAATGGCATCATCTACGCGATCGACAAAGCATATGGCACCACGTATTGCTGGGACGACGCGTGTAAGTTTTTTCCGACTCATGCTAATGATGACGGCATGACAGTGTTTGAACTTTTTGTGATGATTGGCATATCCCTGTTTGAGCAGAATTTGAGTAGAACTATGGCAATGTATTAGAGACATCGGAAATCAGATATATTTGGAATGAGTTAATTCATGCGATTGTGATCATGTCATTACAGCCAATTTGTACCCCTGAATAATCAAACGGTTAGGAATATATGGATATTCTCCTTATCTTATAGTAATCTATATACTACTACTAAATATGAGTGTGTATCAATGGCCATGTTGGTTTCCTCATTTTCATGATGTAGAAACATGCACCACACTGTTGGTTTCATCTAACCATACATTAGGGAAGTAAATGTGCATATGGAGAACTCTATATTTGGAAGTAGTGAAATCCTGTAATGCTTACCATGTGTACATACCTATATTCGCCCTTCAGCAATCAATGGCTAGAATAATATCCTCACAAAAATTTTGCCCACAGAACACGAGTATATAACAATGCATGGTTTGTTAGTTACCTTGAAGAATTTGTTTGTGAGGACAGAACATGATTCCATAACATGCATGGCATGGTAGTTTCCTGTGAAGAATTGATTGCAAGATAACATGAGTATAACCATGCATGGCACTTCTATATTTTCGAACCCAGTATACATTTCCCTGTTTTTTCCTTCCAGTTCCAACAGGGACATATCAATGCTATTTCTTGCATTATCATACTCATACTCTGAACAATGCTGATCTTACATTAACAATGCCTGTCCTTTTTGATATGATGTAGTGTCCCTATAGTTACTGCACTTTGTAATCACACCACCTTTGCCAAAAACAGGGAAGCACAACTAGTTCCTCGCTCAATCAGACGACAGCGAAAGACTGATGATCATTCGGACACATGAGTCGGAGAAGTTATATTGCAAAAACCCCACTGTATACAAGCACAGTGAAATACGTGAGTATCCGGACAGTGGTTGTTATGCCTATGAGAAGGATACCAACTTGTTGGGGCCTTCAGGGTTTTTTAGTTGGAGGTAGGTAAACATCCTTGGTTCACACTCTCTATTTCTCGGACTCAATTATCCAATTAACCAGGAGATCACCGTTGGCAAGGACCTTGATGGCAGAGAGGCTCTGTTTGCTATGGAAAACTGTGTCTACACGGCGAGCCCTAGGAGTTCGGGAGCAAACTCCCCTGATTGTCAACGATATAGCCTATAGCCAAAAGAAGGTGAGAATGAAAAAGGCATCCAGATTAACTTTGATCCTTGGATGTCTCAATCACGACAGGCAGTGATGTGGTTCAAGCCTTCAGGTTGATAGGTAATTGGGATGTTGCGTCGAAAGGGTGGAGTACTGGTGTCTCCGGATCATTGGTCGCTGAAGGGAGGTTGCAAATTATGATGGTGTTGGATTATCTCTTCAAATAACTTTGTTGTCTTTGCTGCTTGTTCTGGATGGGTAGTTCTTCCTTTTGTTATGCATATTCCTTGTAATTTGGTCATCCTCATCTATGTCACTCTTACCATGTAATAGTTGCCTCTCTTTAGAATGTCATTCTCGTCTGGATCACGAGAGTCTGAGCGCTGCAGATGGGTGCGTTTTAGTGGTGTAGCAAGACTTCTTATGAACTATCATGTCTTGTTGTTTATGTTAGTAGTAGTCACTAGTCAGTGTTTGAATGTTGTATATATCGTTGTTTAGAACTGTTTATTGTCTCGAACTACTGGTGGGCTAAATGAGGGCATCACCATTCTCCAGTCTTCAGAGTGTATCTGCTTTTTTCAAGTTATATAATTTGAGCTTAGTGTCTTTTCGATGATGTACACTTGCTTGGGCCAGTGAGGTGTTGTTGAATATGGGTCGAGTAGTAACGCAATGCCAAACAGGTCAATTATGACTCTCAGGCCGGGCTCTCAAAACATCCTCAAAAAAGGTCGGGCTCTCCAAAAAAGAAAGAATAAGGACTCTTAGGCCGACATGTGGGCGCCATCGGTGTTTTCGTGCGCTTGCGCGCCGAGATCATATTGGCGCGTGCTCGAAATTCAAGCCACCTTTTCATCCCCAATCGCCCGCCCCTCCCCACCTCTGGAATCTCAATTCCTACTCCAGTTCCCCCAAATCCCCCTCCTGTACTCCCTGTACTCAAGCTCACTATCATGTCACCGGTCAACGCGGATCTCCGAGCTGGAGATCCTGAGGTCCGTCCTGCCTTCGGTCGCTGCATGCTGTCGCTCAATAGTGGCATGGCGGCGCCTGACGACCAGTTTGCCGGCAAAGTGCTGATGGTAACCATCAATGGTGACTGGCCTCCCGTCTCGCCGGACGACCTTGTCAAAGCTGTTGGCATTGCGCACGACATCCAAATAAGTGTCTTCCTTGTCGAAGTCTGTCCGCCACCGGCTGATTTCTTCATTAGGTTCCCGACAACTTTCACTGTAGTCGTGTGTTCAAATCTTCCCGGCGTTTGTTCTGCGATGGCCCGCTGGTGAGCTTTGATCGGTGGCACCCAGGATGGGGCTTGGTGCCCTTTGAGCTTGAGTTTTTAAAAAAGCTTACCTTCCACGCCATGCCTCAACGTGCTTGGAACAGCGAGTCCATGAATGAGCTTATCAACGACCTTGGAGGTGAGCTCGTAAGTATGTTTGTTCCTCTAGACAGCTGGGCTCTGACGGTTATGGCATGGATGAAGAAGCCGTCCACCATACCGAAGGTGATTGGTTTTGAGATACCGGTGTAGAAACCGGGGTTGTACTATTCGTTGCCACCAAGGCCGCCGCGGACCACGTTAAGGATGTACCTGTATCGAGTGTTCGTGCATGTCGAAGAAGTGGTCAAGCCATCAATCGAAGTCCTGCCGCCGCCGCTGGTGCCAGGGTCCATCGATGACGTCCATTACAGGAGTCAACGTCAGACTTTCCCCGTGTTGCTCGGAACGATGGATGGCACAGGGCCTACTCCATCGCACGGCGGAGGCCACTCTTCTTTGGGAGAAGAGGCAGGGCTGGCTACCTGGATGTGCTCTAATTGGAGGTAACAACTGAATCTTGTCAGATACTAGTTAAATCTGAGCTATGGCTGTGAAGCACTGATGTGCCAGTACATTTGATTGTGACCTGTTCTAAATTTGTACCTGAACTTTTTTAGAAAGGGTTGTATGTCAACTTAATGTGCTAGCAGAACTTATTGTGTTGTCTGTCTGTTTTCTTTGCACAGCATTCAAGATATTTCCCTATCATTGATAAAGACGATAAACTGTTATGTACGAGTTCGTTCGTTTCAACATAGCCCTACCCGTAGCGATCCACTGCTTCCATCCTGATTGTGCCGCCTGCGTGAAATTTTTGTATGCAAGTTCAGTGTGCTATGATGTTCTATATGATTGTGTCAACTATATAAGTTTTTACTGAGCATCAGCAATGCATATGGCTGAAAGATGTATTTACGAGCATCGACCAATGGGTCTCTCTCTCTCTCTCTCACACACACATGCACCCACTCACACATGCACAAGTGGGACCCGTTGAATTATTTCTTTGCTCGTGACAGCTTTTAATTAGGTTCCACTGTAATCTAACTTTTTCCTTAAGTTATTAATTGAGCTCACTGACTTCAAAAAGTTGTACAGAAGCCTTGTTTGGGCCTTTCCGGTGTCGCTGAATGTCTGCTGAGTAGCCATGTTAGGTTGTACTGTACTACACAGGCCTTTTTTCAACATCAGCAATGCAACTGGTCCGACAGTTGTACACAATATCCGGGTCAACTTGTTATTCTCCGCCCCGCTGGGCTGCAAACTTTCCTAGGAGGTATGCATTAGGCTTAACAAGAAAATGGACTTTAAGAAATAATAAATGGGATGTAATTATAATAACTGGGCAGGAACTATCAAAAAAATGCACCAAACGCGTAATTAGTTTAAATATATATATATTATTTTTGGAATTTGAAGATTTTAATTTCATAACTTGTTGCGCGTGCAATATTTCAATGGATTTTAACGTAATACAACTTTATTTTGAAATTATATTTAATCTGACTAGAAATTTCGGATAAAAATATTTCGGATCCCATAAAAATGTGGGATTTTTTTTGAATTCTGTTTGAGCTGTTGGTTGAAATTATTAATCGTTGTCCTAGCTAGAAAATGGGTTGTACTTTTAACAAACTATAAATTAGATGTAGTAAATTCCATTAGAATTAAAAAATGGGATGTACATTCTTACAAATCGCAAATGGGGTATATGTTCTCTGCCACACACTTGTGGGCCTTCTAAGTTGACACATCCCCTAAAAAAACTAAGTTGACGTGTATGCAAGTCTTTGTCAACAACACACGGTTCTAGCAGCTGTGGCCGTTGGATGTCCATCCAACGGATGTCGTGCTTCTTCTTCAATCTCAGATATTCTTGCTTCAGCCGCCTAAAAAATGATTCCTCCCCCTGACATCTGGGCGCACCGTTTCGGAGGCTGACCTGTGGGCCTACTAAGTTGACGCGTACCAAGGGCTTTGTCAACTAAGTCAATATAAACGATTCTAGCTGTAGTGACCGTATGATGTCCATCCAACGGACATAGTGCTTCTTCAACCTCTGGTCTTCTTGCTCCAGCCGCCCAAAGCAGCGCCGGTCGTGTCGCGTGCTCCTGCCTCCCGTGGCCGGCTGTGATGCCGCGGAGGCCTCACCGCCCCTACTACTCCCACCGCTGGCCAGGCCATCCCTCTACTCACCCACAACCCCTGTTATTCTGCGGCGATGGCAGCCTCACACCGCAGCTGAACCAGTGAACCCTCGTACTCCTCTCCGCGTGGGTTTCCACTGCCGTGTCTTCCCCGGCTCCGTGTCGTCCCCTTCCTAGGCCTCGCCGTCGTCCACCGCCCTGGTGCTCTCGGTGCAGCGTGGTCAACGTGGTCAAGGAACGGCTTCCATCAGACCTAGACTGTATGTGGAGATGTTGACAGCTAGGTCCACGACGGCAGCAAGTAAGTGCCTCCTTATTACGTGGAAAATAATAATTCCTCCACCTGACAGCAGGGACCCACCGGACGGGCCACCGTATTTCATGAAAGAACGTTTCCCCCTGACTGCTGGGACCCACCGGACGGGCCACCGTATTACGCGAAAAAAACGTTCCCCCCGCTGTCAGCTCGGACCCACCGGAAGTGCCTCCTTATTACGCACAAAAAAAATGAATAATCCCCCTGCTGGTTGGGACCCACCTTGGTGGGAGGCTGACTTGTGGGCCTACTAAGTTGACGGGGATGGAGTGCTTTGTCAACTTAGTCAATATGAATGATTCTAGCTCTAGTGGCCGTACGATGTCCATCCAACGGCCGTAGTGCTTCTTCAACCTCTGGTCTTCTTGCTCCAGCCACCCAAAGCAGCGCCGGTCGTGCCGCATGCTCCCGCCTCCCGTGGCCGGCTGTGCTGCCACGAAGGCATCACCGCCCCCTACTATTCCCACCGCTGGCCAGGCCCTGCGGCGACGGCAGCCTCACACTGCAGCCGAACCAGTGAACCCTCATACTCTTCTCCGCGCGGGCTTCCACTGCCGCGTCTTCCCCGGCTCTGCGTCGTCCCCTTCCTAGGCCTCGCCATCGTCCACCGCCCTAGCACTCTTGGCGCGGCATAGTCAACGTGGTCAAGGAACGGCTTCCATCGGACGTGGACTGTGCGCGGAGAGGCTGACAGCTGGGTCCATGGCCGCGGCAAGGAAGTGCCTCCTTATTATGCGCAAAATAAATATTCCTCCACCTGACAGCGGGGACCCACCGGACGGGCCACCGTATTTCACGAGAAAACATTTCCCACTGACTTCTAGGACACACCAGCTACATCTTCGCACGCAAGGAAGTGCGTCCAGGAAAAAAAATGATTTGCCCACCTAACTGCTAGGACCCACCAGCTTCATCTTCGCACGCAAGGAAGTGCCTGACAGTCGGGACCCACCTGGTCGAAGCGTACGTAGCGTTGTCATTCTGGTTGTGAACAAGTACGTACATACTGGTCGATGTAGAGGTGCGCACCTGTCGTAGTAGGGCACACACGTAGCATGTACACGTACGTACAACAGCCAGTGTGCAAGAAATAAAATACGGCCGCATACGTACATACGGCAGGGTCTCGAACGCCTACTCGCGCATACGTACGGCTAGGGCTCGTGTACATGGCTGGGTGGAACGGAGAAACTGTGTCATCGTCGTGTTCCTGGGCAGCCAACCAGCTGGGTCGGAATGGAATGCATCATCGTGTTCATCGGGAGGGCTTGGACGGAACAGCCGATGGAAACGAGGCATGGCATACGGCGGAAGGAGGAAACGGCCTTGTGTTCGACCGGCCACGTTCGAAACGGGATCCTGTTCATCCGGAGGGGTCTGGCGTACCGCAAAACGGAGGAAACGGACCTCCTACGGTCGAAACGGGGGTCATGTTGATCGGGAGGGGTGTGGCGTATCGCAAAACGGAGGAAACGGACTTGTGTTGGAGCGCTACGATCGAAACGGGGGTCCTGTTCATCGGGAGGGGTGTGGTGCTACCTCTTGAGCACTGCGTTGGTTTTCCCTTGAAGAGGAAAGGGTGATGCAGTAAAGCAGCATAAGTATTTCCCTCAGTTTGTGAGAACCAAGGTATCAATCTAGTAGGAGATGAGTCACCTCGTACATACACAAACAAATAAGAACCTCGCAACCAACGCGATAAAGGGGTTGTCAATCCCTTCACGGCCACTTGCAAGAGTGAGATCTGATAGAGATGATAATAATAAGATAAATATTGTTCGTATTTTTATGATATAGATTGAAAGTAAATAAAGCAAAATAAACGGCGCCAGAAATAGCTTGTTGACGGGAGATTAATATGATGTAAAATAGACCCGAGGGCATAGGTTTCACTAGTGGCTTGTCTCAAGAAAGCACAAGTATTATGGTGGGTGAACAAATTACTGTCGAGCAATTGATAGAAAAGCGAATAATTATGAGAATATCTAGGCATGATCATGTATATAGGCATCATGTCCGTGACAAGTATACCGACTCCTGCCTGCATCTACTACTATTACTCCACACATCGACCGCTATCCAGCATGCATCTGGAGTATTAAGGCCATAAGAACAGAGTAACGCCTTAAGCAAGATGACATGATGTAGAGGGATAAACTCATGCAATATGATATAAACCCCATCTTTTTATCCTCGATGTCAACAATACAGTACGTGTCATTTCCCTTTCTGTCACTGGGATCGAGCACCGCAAGATTGAACCCAAAGCTAAGCACTTCTCCCATTGCAAGAAAGATCAATCTAATAGGCCAAACCAAACTGATAATTCAAAGAGACTTGCAAAGATAAACCAATCATACATAAAAGAATTCAGAGAAGATTCAAATATTGTCCATAGATAGACATGATCATAAACCCACAATTCATAGGATCTCGACAAACACACCGCAAAAGAAGATTACATCGAATAGATCTCCAAGAGAATCGAGGAGAACTTTGTATTGAGATCCAAAGAGAGAGAACAAGCCATCTAGCTACTAGCTATGGACCCGAATGTCTGAAGTAAACTACTCACACATCATCGGAGAGGCCATGGAGTTGATGTAGAGGCCCTCCGTGATCAATGCCCCCTCCGGCGGAGCTCCGGAAAAGGCCCCAAGATGGGATCTCTTGGGTACAGAAGGTTGCGGCGGTGGAAATAGGGTTTCGTGGTGCTCCTGAATGTTTGGGGGTATATGGATATATATAGGAGGAAGAAGTACGTCGGTGGAGCAATGAGGGGCCCACGAGGGTGGAGGGCGCGCCCCCTGCCTCGTGGCCACCACGTTGATTGCTTGACGTCCAATCCAAGTCTCCTGGATCATGTTTGTTCCAAAAATAACACCCCCGAAGGTTTCATTCCGTTTGGACTCCGTTTGATATTCCTTTTCGGCAAAACTCTAAAATAGGCAAAAAACAACAATTTGGGTTGGGCCTCCGGTTAATAGGTTAGTCCCAAAAATAATATAAAAGTGTAAAAATAAGCCCAATAACATCCAAAATAGATAATATAATAGCATGGAGCAATCAAAAATTATAGATACGTTGGAGACGTATCAGCATCCCCAAGCTTAATTCATGCTCATCCTCGAGTAGGTAAATGATAAAAACAGAATTTTTGATGTGGAATGCTTCCTAATATATTTCTTAATGTAATTTTTCTTTATTGTGGCATGAATGTTCAGATCCGAAAGATTCAAGATAAAGTTTAATATTGACATAGAAATAATAATACTTCAGGCATACTAACTAAGCAATCATGTCTTCTCAAAATAACATGGCCAAAGAAAGTTATCCCTACAAAATCATATAGTCTTTCTATGCTCTATCTTCATCACACAAAATATTAAATCATGCACAACCCTGATGGCAAGCCAAGCAATTGTTTCATACTTTTGATGTTCTCAAACTTTTTCAATCTTCACGCAATATATGAGCGTGAGCCATGGATATAGCACTATGGTGGAATAGAATGGTGGTTGTGGAGAAGACAAAAAGGAGAATATAGTCTCACATCAACTAGGCGTATCAACGGGCTATGGAGATGCCCATCAATAGATATCAATGTGAGTGAGTAGGGATTGCCATGCAATGGATGCACTAGAGCTATAAGTGTGTATGAAAGCTCGACAAAAGAAACTAAGTGGGTGTGCATCCAACTTTCTTGCTCACGAAGACCTAGGACAATTTGAGGAAGCCCATCATTGGAATATACAAGCCAAGTTCTATAATGTAAAATTCCCACTAGTTTATGAAAGTGACAACATAGGAGACTCTCTATCATGAAGATCATGGTGCTACTTTGAAGCACAAGTGTGGAAAAAGGATAGTACCATTGTCCCTTGTCTCTTTTTCTCTCATTTTTTATTTGGGCCTTCTTCCTTTTTTGGCCTCTTTTCTCTTTTTTATTCTTTTTTTCTTCCGGAGTCTCATCCCGACTTGTGGGGGAATCATAGTCTCCATCATCCTTTTCTCACTTGGACAATGTTCTAATAATGATGATCATCACACTTCTTTTTTACTTACAACTCAAGAATTACAACTCAATACTTAGAACAAAGTATGACTCTATGTGAATGCCTCCGGCGGTGTACCGGGGTATGCACTGAATCAAGAGTGACATGTATGAAAGACTTACAAATGGTGGCTTTGCCACAAATACGATGTCAACTACATGATCATGCAAAGCAATATGACATTGATGAAGCGTGTCATAGCAAACAGAACGGTGAAAAGTTCAATGGCAATATATCTCAGAACGGCTATGGAAATTCCATAATAGGTAGGTATGGTGGCTGTTTTGAGGAAGGTATATGGTGGGTTTATGATACCGGCGAAAGTTGCGCGGTACTAGAGAGGCTAGCAATTGTGGAAGGGTGAGGGTGCGTATAATCCATGGACTCAACAATAGTCATAAACAACTCACATACTTATTGCGAAAATCTATTAGTTATCGAAACAAAGTACTATGCGCATGCTCCTAGGGGGGTAGATTGGTAGGAAAAGACCATCGCTCGTCCCCGACCGCCACTCATAAGGAAGGCAATCAATAAATAAAGCATGCTCCGACTTGATCACATAATGGTTCACCATACGTGCATGGTACGGGAATCACAAACTTCAACACAAGTATTTCTCAAATTCACAACTACTCAACTAGCATGACTCTAATATCACCATCTCCATATCTCAAAACAATCATCAAGTATCAAACTTCTCTTAGTATTCAATGCACTTGTATGAAAGTTTTTATTATTGCCATGTTGTTCTAAAGGACTCTCAAAATAATATAAGCGAAGCATGAGAGATCAATTATTTCTATAAAATAGAACCACTGTCGTGCTCTAAAAGATATAAGTGAAGCACTAGAGCAAAAACCATATTGCTCAAAAGATATAAGTGAAGCACATAGAGTATTCTAATAAATTCCAATTCATGTGTGTCTCTCTCAAAAGGTGTGTACAAAAAGGATGATTGTGGTAAACTAAAAAGCAAAGACTCAAATCATACAATACGCTCCAAGCAAAACACATATCATGTGCCGAATAAAAATATAGCTCCAAGTAAAGTTACCAATGAACGAAGACAAAAGAGGGGATGCCTTCCGGGGCATCCCCAAGCTTAGGCTTTTTGGTGTCCTTGTATTTTACCTTGGGGTTCCATGGGCATCCCCAAGCTTAGGCTCTTGCCACTCCTTGTTCCATAATCCATCAAATCTTTACGCAAACCTTGAAAACTTCACAACACAAAACTTAAATAGAAAATCTCGTGAGCTCCGTTAACGAAAGAAAACAAAACACCACTTCAAGGTACTGTAATGAAATAATTATTTATTTATATTGGTGTTAAACCTACTGTATTCCAACTTCTCTATGGTTTATAAACTCTTTTACTAGCCATAGATTCATCAAAACAAGCAAACAACACACGAAAAACAGAATCTGTCAAAAACAGAACAGCCTGTAGTAATATGTAACTAACACAAACTTATGTAACCCCAAAAATTCTAAAATAAATTTCTGGGCGTGAGGAATTTATCTATTAATCATCTTCAAACATAATTAAGTAAATATCAGTCTCCAATAAAAAATGGCAGCAGTTCTCGTGAGCGCTAAAGTTTCTGTTTTTTACAGCAAGATCAAAAAGACTTTCCCCAAGTCTTCCCAACGGTTCTACTTGGCACAAACACTAATTAAACACAAAAAACACAACCAAAACAGAGGCTAGATAAATTATTTATTGAATAACAAAAAGGAAAAATAGTGGGTTGTCTCCCAACAAGCGCTTTTCTTTATAGCCTTATAGCTAGGCATTGATAATTTTAATGATGCTCACATGAAAGACAAGAATTGAAGCACAAAGAGAGCATCATGAAACACGTGACAAACACATCTAAGTCTAACACACTTTCTATGCATAGGCATGTTATAGGCAAACAAATCATCAAGGCAAGCAAAAACTAGCATATGCAAGGAAGCGGAAAGAAACAATAGCAATCTCAACATAACGAGAGGTAATTTAGTGACATGAAAATTCCTACAACCATATTTTCCTCTCATAATAATTACATGTAGGGTCATAAGCAAATTGAACAATATAGCTATCACATAAAGTATTTTCAACACGATCCATATGCATGCAAAGTTGATACTCTTCCAAAATAGTGGGATTAACATTAACTAAAGTCATGACCTCTCCAAACCCACTTTTATCAAAAAATTCATAATATTGAACATTCTCCAAAGATGTGGGATCTAAAGTTGACACTCTTCCAAACCCACTTTCAATAATATTGCAAACACTATTATCATTATCATATTCATCATGGGGCTTAAATAAGTTTTCAAGATCATAAGAAGAATCACCCCAATCAAGATCGTTGCAACAACTAGATGGCATAGCAAAACTAGCATCCCCAAGCTTAGGGTTTTGCATATCATTAACACAATTGACATTAAGAGAATTTATAATAACATTATTGCAATCATGCTTTTTATTCAAAGATCTATCGTCAATCACTTCATAAAGCGATCCATCACAACTTTTAATTCACGAATTTCAAGCAAAACCTCACAAAGATAATCTAGTGCACTCAACTCACTACCAATAGGTTCATCATAAATGGATCTCTTAAAGAGATTAGGAAGTGGATGAGGGTCCATAGATCTTAGTTTCTCTATTTAGTAATAAATAAACAACTATTCCAACCAAACAAGCAAACGAGCCAAGTAAGACATCAAAGCAAATAGAAAGACGAACAGAAGAAGGGCGAATAAAACGGCAAGGGTGAAGTGGGGGAGAGGAAAATGAGAGGCAAATGGCAAATAATATAATGCGAGGGATAAGAGTTTGTGATGGGTACTTGGTATATCTTGACTTGTGCGTAGACTCCCCGACAATGGCTCCAGAAATCCTTATTTTTACCTCTTGAGCACTGCGTTGGTTTTCCCTTGAAGAGGAAAGGGTGATGCAATAAAGCAGCGTAAGTATTTCCCTCAGTTTTTGAGAACCAAGGTATCAATCCAGTAGGAGACCACGTGTGAGTCACCTCGTACCTACACAAACAAATAAGAACCTCGCAACCAACGCGATAAAGGGGTTGTCAATCCCTTCACGCCACTTGCAAGAGTGAGATCTGATAGAGATGATAATAATAAGATAAATATTTTTGGTATTTTTATGATATAGGTTGAAAGTAAATAAAGCAAAATAAACGGCGCCAGAAATAGCTTGTTGACGGGAGATTAATATGATGGAAAATAGACCCGGGTGCCATAGGTTTCACTAGTGGCTTCTCTCAAGATAGCACAAGTATTACAGTGCGTGAAAAAATTACTGTCGAGCAATTGATAGAAAATCGAATAATTATGAGAATATCTAGGCATGATCATGTATATAGGCATCATGTCCGCGACAAGTAGACCGACTCCTGCCTGCATATACTAGTATTACTCCACACATCGACCGCTATCCAGCATGCATCTAGAGTACTAAGTTCATAAGAACAGAGTAACGCCTTAAGCAAGATGACATGATGTAGAAGGATAAACTCATGCAATATGATATAAACCCCATCTTTTTATCCTCGATGGCAATAGTACAATACGTGTCATTTCCCTTTCTGTCACTGGAATTGAGCACCGCAAGATTGAACCCACAGCTAAGCACTTCTCCCATTGCAAGAAAGATCAATCTAGTAGGCCAAAGCAAACTGATAATTCGAAGAGACATGCAAATATAAACCAATCATACATAAAATAATTCAGAGAAGATTCAAATATTGTTCATAGATAGACTTGATCATAAACCCACAATTCATAGGATCTCAACAAACACACCGCAAAAGAATATTACATTGAATAGATCTCCAAGAGAATCGAGGAGAACTTTGTATTGATTTCCAAAGAGAGAGAGGAGAAGCCATCTAGCTACTAGCTATGGACCCGAAGGTCTGAAGTAAACTACTCACACATCATCGGAGAGGCCATGGAGTTGATGTAGAGGCCCTCCATGATCAATGCCCCATTCGGCGGAGCTCCAGAAATGGCCACAAGATGGGATCTCTTGGGTACAGAAGGTTGCGGTGGTGGAAATAGGGTTTCGTGGTGCTCCTGGATGTTTGGGGGGTATATGGATATATATAGGAGGAAGAAGTACGTCGGTGGAGCAACGAGGGGCCCACAAGGGTGGAGGGCGTGCCCAGGAGGGGTGGGCGGGCCCCCCTGCCTCGTGGCTGCCACGTTGATTGCTTGATGTCCACTCCAAGTCTCCTGGATCATGTTTGTTCCAAAAATAATGCTCCCAAAGGTTTCATTCCGTTTGGACTCCGTTTGATATTCCTTTTCGGCAAAACTCTTAAATAGGCAAAAAAACAACAATTTGGGTCGGGCCTCCGGTTAATAGGTTAGTCCCAAAAATAATATGAAAGTGTAAAAATAAGCCCAATAACACCCAAAATAGATAATATAATAGCATGGAGCAATAAAAAATTATAGATACGTTGGAGACGTATCATGTGGCGTACTGCAGAACGGGACTCCACGGGAGACTGTTCATCTCCACCATCGACCCCCTCCAGCCTCCACGGGCTACTATTCATCCACTGTCGACATCCTCCAGCCTCCACCTGCGATTGTTCATCCACGGGCTCCTATTCATCCAGCCTCCATCGCGCGCTACTCCACGGGCTACTATTCAACCAGCTCTATCCACGGGCTCCTGTTCAACCACCCCTCCACGGGCTACTATTCATCTAGCCCTCCACCGTCTACTGTTCATCCAGCCCTCCACGGGGTGGTCCTGTTCATCCAGCCCTCCATGGGGTCCTGTTCATCCAGCCCCAACCGACTTGATCGGTCG
This sequence comes from Triticum dicoccoides, assembly GCF_002162155.2. Lineage (NCBI taxonomy): Eukaryota > Viridiplantae > Streptophyta > Magnoliopsida > Poales > Poaceae > Triticum > Triticum dicoccoides. The sequence goes on from NC_041386.1 coordinate 438,483,798, forward strand.
AGGTCCTGTTCATCCAGAGGCAACACCACGGGGTCCTGTTCATCATCCCCCACCGGGAACTGTTCATCCAACCCCCCTAGCAATGCTCACTGT
>NC_041386.1:438484321-438495263 GCF_002162155.2 Triticum dicoccoides
CAGCATCGATCGGCTTCAGTTAGCAGCAGTAGCGAAGGAATCACTCAATCAGGTTTAGTTAACAGCCATCGATCGATCGCTCGGGTTCGGTAATGTGTAGCCTGCAGTGCAATCGCTCGGGTTCAGTTATAGCCCAACGCCTTGCTCGGGTTCAGTTAGAGCCCAACGCCTCACACCCACGCGCGTGCATGTATGAGAGAAACATGCATCGCTCGGCCCCGACCACCCACCATAACCGGGAACACCTCGATATTTTCCTCGCCCTCGCTTCTACCACGGTTTTTCCGTCATGGACGACCCAAAGAATGTCCTGCAGCTGCGTCTCCGGCCCGCCCAGGACGAAAAGCCCATTTTCTATCATGATTTTTTGTCATAGAAGTAGGACCCCACCACATCTATGATGATACCGTGTTTTGTCACAATTATTGTCACGGAAGTGTCATAAGTATGACAGAAAAAAATTCGTTCGGCCCAAAATGTCACGGATGTGTCTTTTTTTTGTAGTGCCCCTTGCTTGGGAGGCAAGGCACCTAGGGGGTGCCTCCCCTTGGTGGCCGCCGCCCCCACCTAGGGGGGAAACCCTAGGTCGCTATCCGTCCTACCTTCCCCCTATATATAGAGGTCGAGAGTGAGGGAAGCCACACCCATTCATGCCATGACGCTGCGCTTCCTCTCCCTCGTAGATTCTCTCCTTCTCCGCTAGGCTTGGAGAAGCCCTGTTGAGATTGCTCCACCACCACCACCGCCACGCCATCGTGCTGCCAGAGAACTCGAGCTACTACTTCACCATTGCTCACTGGATCAACGAGGCGAAGGCATCATCAAGCCGTACGTGTGTTGAACACGGAGGTGTCGTCCATTCAGCGCTTGATCGGGAGTTTGTGGATGGATCATGATTGGATCGCAAAGACATTTGATTACATCAACCGCGTTTCTTAACACTTCTGCTTAGTGATCTACAAGGGTATGTAGATCCAATCTATCCTCTCATAGATGTTCATCTCCTAGATTGATCCTGGTGAGCGTAGGAAATTTTTTGTTTCCCATGCAATGTTCCCAACAATGGCATCATGAGCTAGGTCTATGCGTAGATGACATCACGAGTATAAGACAAAGAAGTTTGTGGGCATTGATATTCAGATTGCTTCCTTCCTTGGTCTTATCTTGATTCAGCGCTATTGTGGGATGAAGTGGCCCGGACCAACTTTACATGTCCACGTACATGAGACCGGTTCCATCGACTGACATGCAATTAACTTGTTGCATAAAGATGGCTGGCGGGTGTCTGTCGCTCCCACCTTAGTTGAATCAGACTCAACAAAGGCGGTCCTTGTAGAAGGTTAAATAGCAACTTGTATATCACCGTTATGGCTTTGCGTAGGTAAGAACGGTTCTGAGTAGTTACCCATAGCAGCCATGTAAAACATGCAACAACAAAGTAGAGGACGTCTAACTTGTTTTTGCAGGGTATGTTGTGATATGATATGGCCAAAGACATGATGAGATATATTTGATATATGAGATGATCATGTTTTTTATAGATTATCACGACTTGCATGTCGATGAATACAGCAACCGGCAGGAGCCATAGGGTTATCTTTAATTATTGTATGACATGTGTGTTAATCATTAAGCGCTATGTAATGCTTTACTTTATCGCTAAACGGTAGCAATAGTTGTAGAAGCATGGTTGGTGTGACAACCTTGATGGCGACATGATGATGGAGATCATGATGCTGTAGATCATGGTGTCATACCGGTGACGACGGAGATCATGCCAGTGCTTTGAAGGTGGAGATCAAAAGCACAAGATGATGGCCATATCATGTCACTTATGATTTGCATGTGAGTTACGCATCTTATTCTTCTTAGGACGACAGTAGCATTATAAGGTGATCCCTCACTAAAATTTCAAGATAAAATTGTGTTCTCCCCAACTGTACACCATTGCGAAAGTTCGTCATTTCAAAGCACCACATGATGATCGGATGTGATATACTCTATGTTCTCATACAATAGGTGCAAGCCAGTTTTGCACATGTGGAACACTTGGGTTAAACCTGATGAGCCTAGCATGTATAGACATGGCCTTGGAACACAACAGACCGAAAGGTCGAACATGAGTCATATAGTAGATATGATTGACATGGAGATGTTCACCATTGAAACCACCTCATCTCACGTGATGATCAGACTTGGGTTGGTGAATTTTGATCATGTTACACTCGGACAACCGGAGGGATGTTGATTTGAGTGGGACTTCTTAGGTAATATGATTAATTGAACTCTTTATCATTGAACGATGGTCTAAGTTGTCTTTCCAAATGATGTTGTAGATCAATGGCTCGCACATAGCCCCCCTGAATTTGAATGCGTTCCTAGAGAAAGCTAAGCTGAAAGATGATGGAAGAAGCTTTGTAGACTGGGCCCATAATATGAGGATTGTCCTCACGGCTGCCCAAAAGTCTTATGTCCTTGATGCGCCACCCGCTCCAACGTCTGTAAACATTGTGAATGCCTAGTAGCCATGTGTTGATGACTAGTCAATAGTTCAATGTGTGATGTTGTATGGCTTAGAGCCAGGACTTCAAAGGCATTTTGAGCGTCATGAAGCATATGAGATGTTCTAGGATTTGAAGTTTATTTTTGAGAAAAATGCCCGGATCGAGAGGTGTGAGACCTCCGACAAGTTCTATGCCTGTAAAATGGAGGAGAACATCTCTGTCAGTGAGCACCGATACGTCCATTTTGCATCATGTTTTCCTACTGTTATTTATGATGTTGTTATCCATAATAATGCTTTTTGAAGTCATTCTAATGCCTTTTCTCTCATAATATGCAAGGTATACACAAAGAGGGAGAATTCCGGCAGTTGGAAATCTGGACCTGGAAAAGCTACGTCAGGCTACCTATTCTGCACAACTCCAAACAAGTTGAAACTTCAAGGAGATTTTTTATCAAATATATGTTGAGTATTGGAGGAAATAACTGCGAGAGGGGGCCCACTAGGTGGGCACAACCCACCTGGGCGCGCTAGGGAGCCCAGGCGCGCCCTGGTGGGTTGTGCTCACCCAGGCCAACCTCTGATGCCCATCTTCTGGTATCTAAGTTATTTTGACCTAGAAAAAATAAGGAGAGGACTTTCGGGATGGAGCGCTGCCGTCTCGAGGCAGAAATTGGGCAGAAGCACTTTTGCCCTCCGGCAGAGCAATTCCGCCGGGGGAACTTCCCTCCCAGAGGGGGAAATCATCATCATCATCATCACCAACAACTCTCCCATCCTAGGGAGGGCAATCTCCATCAACATATTCAACATCACCATCTCATCTCAAACCCTAGTTCATCTCTTGTCTTCAATCTTGTTACCGGACTATAGATTGGTGCTTGTGGGTGACTAGTAGTGTTGATTACATCTTGTAGTTGATTACTATATGGTTTATTTTGTGGAAGATTATATGTTCAGATCCAATATGCTATTTAATACCCCTCTGATCTTGAGCATGCTTATCATTTGTGAGTAGTTACTTTTGCTCTTGAGGTCAGATGATAAATCATGTTGCAAGTAATCATGTGAACTTGAAATGCGTTCAATATTTTGATAGTATGTATGTTGTGATTCCCTTAGTGGTGTCATGTGAACATTGAATACATGACACTTCACCATATTTGGGACTAAGGGAATGCATTGTGTAGTAGCAATTAGATGATACGTTGCGAGAGTGACAGAAGCTTAAACCCCGGTTTATGCGCTATTCCGTAAGGGACCGATTGGATCCAAAAGTTTAATCCTATGGTTAGAATTTATTGCTAATACTTTTCTCGTAGTTACGGATGCTTGCGGGAAGGTTAATCGTAAGTAGGAGGTTTGTTCAAGTAATAACAACACCTAAGCACCGGTCCACCCACATATCAAATTATCAAAGTACCGAACACAAATTAAACCAACATGACGAAAGTGACTAGATGAAAATCCTGTGTACCCTCAAGAACGCTTTGCTTATCATAAGAGACGGCTTTGGCCTGTCTGTTGCCTCGAAAGGATTGGGATATCTTGCTGCACTTTTGTTACTACTATCATTAATTGCTCGTTGCAAATTATCTTGCTATCAAACTACTCCGTTACTTACAATTTCAGCACTTGCAGGCATTACCTTACTGAAAACTAGTTGTCATTTCCTTCTGCTTCTCATTGGGTTCGACACTCTTACTTATAGAAAAGAGCTACAATTGATCACCTATACTTTTGGGTCATCAAGGCTATTTTTTGGCGTCGTTTCCAGGGAGTGAAGCGCCTTTGGTAAGTGGAATTTGGTAAGGAAACATTTATATAGTGTGCTGAAATTTGTTGTCACTTGTTACTATGGAAAACAATCCTTTGAGGGGTTTGTTCGGGGTATCTTCACCTCGACCGGAACCACAATTAGATGCCCCTCAACCTACTGCACCTACTAAAAATATTGAATATGAATTCCTTCGGGTATGATAGAACAACTGCAAGCTAATCCTTATGCAGGAGATGGAACTGAACATCCTGATATGCACTTGATATATGTAGAAAATATTTGTGGATTGTTCAAGCTTGTAGGTTTACCGGGGGATGAAGTTATGAAAAAGGTTTTCCCTTTATCTCTGAAGGGAAAAGCATTGGCATGGTATAGGCTATGCGATGATATTGAATCTTGGAATTGGAATTGTTTGAAATTGGAGTTCCACCAAAAAAATTATCGTATGCATCTAGTTCATCGTGATCGGAATTATATATATAATTTTTGGCATCGTGAAGGAGCAAGTATCGCTCTAGCTTGGGGGAGGCTTAAGTCAATGTTATATTCTTGCACCAATTATGAGCTCTCAAAAGAAATTATTATCCAGAACTTTTATGCCCGGCTTTCTCATAATGATCAAACCATGCTCGATACTTCTTGTGATGGTTCTTTGATGAAGAAGACTATTGAATTCTGGTGAAATCTTTCAGAAAGAATTAAACACAACTCTGAACATTGGGAACTCGATGAAGGTAAAGAGTCAGGTATTAAGCTTAAGTATGATTGTGTTAAATCCATTATGAATACCGATGCTTTTCAAAAGTTTAGCACTAAATATGGACTTCACTCTAAGATAGTAGCTTCCTTCTGTGAATCATTCGCTACTCATGTTGATCTCCCTAAAGAGAAGTGGTTTAAATATCACCCACCTATTAAAGAAGAAATTAAAGAACCATTACCAATTAAGGAAGAAACCATAAGTTATAATGTTGATCCAGTTGTTCCTTCTGCTTATATTGAGAAACCACCTTTGCCTGTTAGGATAAAGGAACATGCTAAAGTTTCAACTGTGGTTAACAAAAGCTATATTAGAACACCTAAACCTAATGAACAAATCAAAGTAGAACCTAGTATTGCTATGGTTAAAGATCTCTTGGAAGAATATATGGATGGGCATGTTATTTACTTCTGGGAAGAAGCTGCTAGAATTGCCAAACTTGATTAAAAAGGGTAAACATAGACCTGTTGTTGGCATGCATATTGTCTCAGTTAAAATAGGAGATCACTATTGTCATGGTTTATGTGACATAGGTGCTAGTGTGAGTGCTATTCCTTCACTACAAAAAAGACACATCCGTGACATTTAGGGCCGAACGAAAAAAAAAATTGTCATACTTATGACACTTCTATGATGATAATTGTGACAAAACCCGGTATCATCATAGATGTGGTGGGGTCCTACTTATGACAAAAATCATGACAGAAAATGGGCTTTTCGTCCTGGGCAGGCCGGAGACGCAGCTGCATGACATTCTTTGGGCCATCCATGATGGAAACAACCGTGGTAGAACTGAGGGCGAGGAAAATATCGGGGAGTTCCCGGTTATGGTGGGTGGTCAGGGGCCAAGCGATGCACGATTCTCTCGTACGTACGCGTGTGTGTGCGAGGCATTGGGCTCTAACTAAACTCGAGCGAGGCGTTGGGCTCTAACTGAACCCGAGCGATTGCACTGCAGGCTACGCGTTACTGAACCCAAGCGATCGATCGATCCCTTGCTGTTAACTGAACCCGAGTGTGATTCCTTCGCTACTGCTGCTAACTGAAGCCGATCGATGCTGCCTATGGATGAACAGTGAGCGTTGTTGAGGGGTTTGGATGAACAGTTCCCGGTGGGGGGTTGGATGAACAGGAACCCGTGGTAGTAGAGGTCCTTGTCGCTGTATGAACAGTACCCCGATCGATCGAGCTGGTGGATGAATAGGACCCCGTGGAGGGCTGGATGAACAGGACCCCGTGGAGAGCTGGTTGAACAGTAGCCGGTGGAGGGCTGGTTGAACAGTAGCCGGTGGAGGACTGGATGAACAGTAGCCCATGGAGGGGTGGTTGAAGAGGACCCCCGTGGGGAGGGCTGGTTGAACAGTAGCCGGTGGAGGAGCGCATGGTGGAGGTTGGATGAACATGAGCCCATGGATGAACAGTCGCATGTGGAGGCTGGAGGAGGTGATGGTGGATGAACAGTACCCCGTGGAGGCTGGAGGAGGTCGATGATGGAGATGAACAGTATTCTGTGGAGTCCCGTTTTGCGGTACGCCACACCACTCTCGATGAATAGGACCCCCGTTTCGACCGTAGCGCTCCAACACAAGTCCGTTTCCTCCGTTTTGCGGTACGCCACACCCCTCCCGATCAACAGGACCTCGTTTCAACCGTAGGAGGTCCGTTTCCTCTGATTTGCGGTACGCCAGACCCCTCCCGATGAACAGGATCTTGTTTCCACCGTGGCCCATCGAACACAAGGCCGTTTCCTCCATTCTGCGGTACGCCAGGCCTCGTTTCCATCCCCTGTTCCGTCCAAGCCGGCTGGCTCCCGATGAACAACACGCGTTCCGTTGCCTCCCGATGAACACAACGCATTCCGTTGCCTCCCCATGAACATGACAATGACGTAGTTTCTCCGTTCCGACACAGCCATGTACACGAGCCCTGGACGTACGTATGCATGAGTGGCCGTTATTTCTTTCTTGCACCCTGGCCGCTGTATGTATGTGTACATGCTACGTGCGCACCTCTACTACGACACGTGCGCGCCTCTACTACCACACATACCCTTCCTTACATGGCTAGGTTCATCGCTGCAGCCTGCAGACAGACCGATCGACCAGTATGTAGGTACACGTTCGCGACCAGAATGAGAATGCTATGTATGCTTCGACCAGGTGGGTCCCGACTGTCAGGCACTTCCTTTCTTGCGAATATGTAGCTGGTGGGTCCCAGCAGTCAGGGGGGAAACATTTTTTCCCGAATTATGATGGCCCGTCTGGTGGGTCCCTGCTAGCAGGTGGAGGAATCATTATTTTGTGCGTAATAAGGAGGCACTTCCTTGCTGCGTCCGTGGACCCAGCTGTCAGCCTCTCCACGTACAGTACTCTTCCGATGGAAGTCGTTCCTTGACCACGTTGACCACGCTGCACCGAGAGCACCAGGGCGGTGGACGACGGCGAGGCCTAGGAAGGGGACGACGTGGAGCCGAGAAAGATGCGGCAGTGGAAGCCCACGCGGAGAGGAGTATGAGGGTTCACTGGTTCGGCTGCGGTGTGAGGCTGCTATTGCCGCAGGGCCTGGCCAACGATGGGAGTAGTAGGGGGCGGTGAGGCCGCCATGGCAGCACAACCGGCCATGGGAGGCAGGAGCAGGCGGCACGACCGGCGCTGCTCTGGGCGGCTGGAGCAAGAAGACCAAAGGTTGAAGAAGCACTATGGCCGTTGGATGGACATCGTGCGGTCACTGGAGCTAGAATCATTCATATTGACTAAGTTGACAAATCCCTCCATCCCCGTCATCTTAGTAGGCCCACAAGTCAGCCTCCCACTAGGGTGGGTCCCAGCTAGCAGGGGGTATTCATTTTTTTGTCCGTAATAATGAGGCACTTCCTTGCATGTGAAGATATAGCTGATGGGTCCGACCTGTCAGCGGGGGAACGTTTTTTTCGCGAAATACAGAGGCCCTTTCGGTGGGTCCCAGCTGTCAGGTGGAGGAATCATTATTTTGCGCGTAATAAGGAGGCATTTCCTTGCATGCGGCCATGGACCCAGCTATCATCCTCTCCACATACAGTCCACTTCCCATGCATGTCGTTCGTTGACCACGTTGACCACGTCGCGCTGAGAGCACCAGGGCGGTGGACGACGGCGAGGCCTAGGAAGGGAACGACACGGAGCCAAGGACTCGGCAGTTGTTTCCCACGTGCAGGGGAGTGCGAGGGTTTACTGGTTGGTTTGCCGTCGCCGAAGAATAACAGCAGGTGTGGGTGAGTAGAGGGATGGCAAGGCTAGCGATGGGAGAATGATGGGGCAGTGAGGCCTGCGCGGCACCATAGCCGGCCGCGGGAGGAGGGAGGAGGCAGTCCTGCTGGTGCTTATTTGAGCGGCTGGAGCAGGAAGAGCAGAGATTGAAGAAGCACGATGGCCGTTGGATGGACATCCAATAGTCACTACTCTTGTGTGTTGACTAAGTTGACACGGTGTTGTGTGTGCGTCAACCTTATTTTTTAGGAAAGCATACGCGTCAACCTGTAGTAGGCGCATAAGTCAGCCTCGAATCAGTGGAAAACAACATACATCCCATCTTCCATTATTTCTAATAATTTACATCCCATTTGCCAATTCTTAAGAATTTTTTTGGATCCCATCTTCTTTTTGTTAGCATTACACCCATATTGCGGCCACGTTTAAAAATTATACGAAATGTTGCATATTTTGGTGCGGTCAACTGTTTTTAATCCCGAAATATCAAGTCAGACTCAAACTATTTTGAAAAATAATTTATATAAATATAAAATCCAAATAATTGTCCAGGCATAAAAATCAATGGAATTTAAAATCTTGTAATTAAAAAAATAAAACTAATTCCCAGTTTGATGTGTTTTAAAAATGTACAGCCCATTTCTGGGCCGAATGAAACTTTCTCCTCGTCTTGAAAGATTTGCAGCCCAGCACGGCTGATAAAGCAAGTAGGCCTCATTTGGGTATTTCTTTAAAAAAGTAGAACTTGGCTAGCCATTTTCAGCAAGAAAAAAACACAACTGGGCTCGTGATGTGGTAAACATAAATAAAACCCTGGCTAGATGGCCCACAACCCCCGCACGGCCCCATTGTTACCCTGATCCGTCGCTGAAACTAGTATAAATAACAACTGCTTGTTCCTCAAAAAAAGTAAATAACAACCGAGCGACCTGTTGGATCCCTGGTGTCAGCCGCTCGTTGTGTAATTCTCTCGTTTATTGAGTACGTTGACAATGGCGTGAGCGCCAGATGTCCAACCATTAGGAGGAACCATTTTTTGGGGCTTGTAATAACGAAACACTTGCTTGTGTACTGTCATGATGCTGGTGGGTCCCTACTGTCATACTCTCCATGTATAGTTATATCCTTGTTCCTCTCGATTGTTGATGGTGTTGACAACGCAAGAGGGCGGCACACCGCGCATGACGAGCGAACCAAGGCCGAGGACGACGGTGAGGCCTCGGATGGAAAGAACATGAGCCGTGGAAGATGCGGCGGTCCAGTCGCAGGCGAGGGGAGTACGAGGGTTGACTGGTTCGGGTGCAGGTGCATGTTGGGGCTGAGTCCCCGGAGAATAACAGGACGTGTGGGGGAATAGAGGGAGGGACTAGCCAACGTTGGAGGGTACGGTAGGGCGGCGGAGGTGCAGCCAGCCATGGGAGACGGGAGTAGGCGGAGCTGACGTGGTGGGTTGGTTTGGGCGGTTGGAGGAAGAAGACTAGAGATAGAAGATACACGACAGATGTTGGATGTCAATCCAACGGCTGGCCAGCAGAAACGTTTGTTGACTAGCTAGTAAGTCGACACCACCTTGGATAGGCTATTTCCTTGTGGGTCCCAAATGTCAGCATCCAAATCTGTCACGGTCATGCAGCCTTTCCTATGAACATTAATAGCCCATTTGGTGTGCTAGTTCGAAATAAGTTTGTGGGTGCTGGTGGGGGCTAATCACTTGGCTTTTGTAATGCACAGTGAGCTCAAGCAGCCGCCGAGACTGATGTTATTTCCCTCGGTTGGGATTTGTTAAAATATTTTAGTCTAAATTAAATGAATGGCAAGCCATTTGCCTTGTTTCAAAGAAAATATGACAGTCACAGCCGAGTTGAAAAGGGCAAGAACATGTAACTCCAGCTTACAAACTGTAGAAAAGCACGAGGGTTACAGCCGAGTTGAAAATGGACATCGCTGAGGGCACAGGTAGATGGCGTTCGGTATCTGGTAGGTGATTTCCAGGGGAATAGTAGAACTCAAGCAACTATAGTTCTATGAATTTCAGGGGATTTTAGCCAGGCGTCCACCATGCAGGGCATGGTACACTTGCTCAGGTAGCATGACGGGATGTAGTGTCTTTGAACGGAGCCCTGGTTGGAGGATATGATGGCTGTGGGGATTTCAAAATCATTGAAGAGAGATAGCTGAAGACAGTCGAGAGTAAGGGGCACGGCGCGCCATATAGGGCACCACCGAATTGAGGGGACTTGTGTGTGGTAGAAATCCATGGTGGGGAGAAGCGAGATGATCTCCCCAAGGACGGTATCCGGGAGATCACTGATGCGGTCCACCTGAGATTCTACGGGTTCCTGGGATCCGGTGGGGGCGGGCTTGCCACTTCTCCCCGCGCTGCAGGGTGCGGGATCTATAGCAGGTGTCGCCACTGGCGGGAGCCTCATCTTCTTGGCGCTGGGGTCAGCCGACTCCATTTTCCTCGAGGGCATCGCGTCGCGCTCACGGATTTGAGCAGAGTAATGAATGACGAGCCTAGTTGTAGTGCGAGTGAAGAAGGGGAGCTGAGGTTTTTCTATAGTAGTGAGGAAGAAGGGGAGCTGGGGTTTTCTGTAGGAGTGAGATAAGGAATTTGGGGGTACAAGTGGAGCGAGCTGACGTGAGGTGGGTGG
>NC_041386.1:438495514-438515303 GCF_002162155.2 Triticum dicoccoides
CCCATTAAGTAAATATATAGGCTTTTGAATTGATTTTATTATTTACTAGGGTGGATGGGCTGTTTTGTCTTGGGCCCAGAGAAACAATTACTACTAGTATAGTGCACACACTCTACAGCTACCAGAAAAACAATTACTACTAGTACACTAGATACACTACCACTTCTGGCTCCTCCGATCATCGAAACGTCTCCCTCTATTGAATGTCATTTTACTTTTGTTCACCGACATGCGGGCCATGCCGCACGCAGGCCCAAATGCCATCCACCAAATTAGAACATAGTATGCAGGCGGAGAGTCACCCCGGTCGTAGCGTGGCAGTAACGAGCCGTCGTATCAGAAAACCCCACTGTCAGTGTCAAAACCGGCGGATCTCGGGTAGGGGGTCCCGAAGTGTGCGTCTAGGATCAATGGTAACAGGAGACGGGGGACACGATGTTTACCCAGGTTTGGGCCCTCTCTATGGAGGTAATACCCTACTTCCTGCTTGATTGATCTTGATGAATATGAGTATTACAAGAGTTGATCTACCACAGGATCGTAATGGCTAAACCCTAGAAGTCTAGCCTATGTGGGTATGGTAATTAGTATATGTATCTGGCCTTTCCGGACTATCCCCTTCGGTTTATATAGACACCGAGGGGATCTAGGGTTTACATGGAGTCGGTTACATAAAAAGGAATCTTCGGTCGCCAAGCTTGCCTTCCATGCCAAGTAGAATCCAATCTAGACACGGTGCAGTCTTTGGCCTTCATGTCTTCGCAGCCCATCAGTCCGGCCCATGGATAACAGGCCGGACACCCAAGGACCCCTTAGTCCAGGACTCCCTTGGTAGCCCCTAAACCTGGCTTTCAATGACGAGGAGTCCGGCACGCTGATTGTCTTCGGCATTGTGAGGCGGGTTCCCCTTTCTCCGAACTCCAAGATATTATTCGGATACAATGATCGTATCCTGACCTGTTATGCACACCATACACAACCGCAGAGAGAATATAATATTTGCACGAATCTAATCTGTCGACGGCTTTTTTCCAACACGACATCACGTCTGTCCAGTTATAATTTCGAACCATTTTTCTTCTACCATTCCACGCTTCGATACGCGGTTGCTATTGGCACATCTTGTAGAAACAGAGATCGTGTCCCCTTATTGCGGGATTCTCATCAATGCGGGTATGGGTAACTCAACCGTGACGTTTATACAGCCCTAGGGAACAAGCGAATCCTAAGGCGAGTGAGGAGGCATTTAATATTTACTGCCTTTATAAGGGGATAAGGATTCCCTCTTCCTCTCCTCACGCTCTCTCTCTGTCTCCGCCTTTCAGATCTCAGGCTCCAGCGCCCAAGTTCTCATCTCCTTTCCACTCAAGCAACCATGTCCGGATCTGGTGGTTAGGGAAAGTGGATGTGTTGAAACCCGAACACGTCACGTGTACCCTCGACGCCGGGGGTGATGCACCGCATCTCACGTCGAAGGAGACCCGACCGACAGCGCGATATGCAAGACAGTCGACGGGCGCTTTTGCAGACCCGAAAACCCCACACCCCCGGGAGGGACCCCGTCAGGGAGTGCGGCGGCTATGGGCTGCCCTAGGTCGATTCGCTCCCGCTACAGCCTCGTGGATCCGCAGCCCTCCAGCATGAAGAACTAGCGAAGAACGAGAAGAAAGATACAAGGGAGAGATAAAAAGTAGATGAACACGAAAAAGTAGTAGATGTGTTTATTCGATTGTGTGTTGTTCAATCGGCCGTCACCCCTTGGGTATATAAGAGGCGGATGGACTTTCCATGCAAGGAAAGGTTAGAATTCACGTCCAAAACCCTAGTTTGGGTCCAACTCGGAATCCGGACTTTCCAAAACTGTTCGGTTTACAACCTGGCAGCACCTTGCGGGTCACTTTTGAGGAAGTAAACGATCTCGGATGAAAACGTGCCCAAAAGCAATCTTGACAGTTTCGACGAGACGAAAAACTTTCATATTGAACGTTTTTTGATTAGAGGCCATCTTGAGAGAGTTTTTGGCTGTTTTCCGAAGTCTGCAGCAGAAAAATCCAAACCCCGGACGGACATGCCCGGAGTGTCCGGCCTACAGCAGAAAAATATGGAATCTGGAGGGTTGCCTCCGGAGTGTCCGGCTATCTACTGTAGCAGCACCTTGTAGCGGCCGTAGCTTTTGCATACGAATTCGGATTGGGACGATCTTTATATCAAAACCGATCATTTCGACGAGACGAACAACTTTCATGTTGAACGTTTTGCCATCCGAGATCATTTGAATAACCTTTTGAGCCCATCTTCAACTTCTCGTCCGATTGACTATCACAGCCTCCAACCCGGCAAGTTTTCCATCCGAGTAAGCTTTCCACACCGACAATGTTTCTATCCGGCAAGCTTTCACACTGGCAAGGTTTCACTCTGGCAAGGTTTGTACTCCGGCAAGGGTTGCACTCCGGCAAGGCTTGTACTCCGGCAAGGTTTGTACTCCGGCCAGGGTTCCTCTCTGACAAGGTTTCACTCCGACAAGGTTTGTACTCCGGCAAGGGTTTTACTCTGGAAAGGTTTGTACCCTGGCCAGGTTTCCTCTCTGACAAGGTTTCCACCCCGGCAAGAGTTTTCTTTCCCACTCAGGGCAGGCCCGCGAAGTGTTGCCTCTAACTTTTGCATACTAACCCGGATTCTTAACCATGCCAAAATCTGGTGTCAACACATGCCCCCCTGTTTTTCGGCAAAGCTTGTGTGCCGAAAAATAACTTGTACTGTGTTTGTTCTAAGGACGATGTCAACACCCCATCGGCCATTTATTTTTCTTAGGGCGATAATTATGTATCGGCCATGTCTTGTGTGAACTTTCTGATGCAAACTTGGGTGAAACCTTCTCAGCTTCATTAACAATCCGGTGATAAAGTTCCATAGATATGTATCTCAATGTCATCCTCCGAACCATATTGTTCACCCTTTTGCTAGGATTTTGTAGACAATCAACAATAACTCTCTCCAATCCTTACTTTCGCCTACATAAAAATTTCATTAGTGGCCGAAGTTGTGGACTTCGGTTCGGCCTTACCTATGTTGACGAGACTAAGCATCGGCTATTGAGAAAAATGCAATACAACATGATGGGCATGGTAGCCGGATGCTTGCTATGCCAACTCTCTCCAATTGTCATGTCTAAATATATGAACAATTTTAATGCAACCCAAGGTAAATTCTTCATCTAGACATAACCCAAGATAAACTATAAGTGATTCGTCAAAACACATTGATAACCCTTGGATATTTGTTGCACTACTCATAACGAATCACCAAAAGCCTCAATATGTATAGCACCTATAGCAAGTAAAAGAGTCAATCCGAATAACAATGCATATTCGGCCTTGATTAATCATGCATAAAAATATTCTAAGCGGCACGAGGCTTCAAAAAATAGTACCATAAAGAAATATATAAACAACACCAACACTTTGGCCATTGCTATGAATTGAACCATCAAAACATAATCTCCATAGTACTAGAGAGACAAGGCTAATATTAATATTATGCATGACACTAATCCGATGTTCAGTAACAAAATCAACTATGATTTGGCCTCTTATAGATCTCAAAGATGCATAAGCCAAATCATATCCAAACAAAGTATAAGCCCACCAACCAATTCTGCAGCTATGAATTGGTCTATGTAGCATATATTCAATGACATCGGTCATGATGTCTCAAGTCCATTCAATCATAATATAGGCATACATATAAATTTTCATGAGCATGTATCTTGTCTCGCTCTCCAATCAAACTAAGGATGATGTTAGAATACTACACCGACCATGCATTGACATACTCTTAGGACGATAGATAAATATCAGCCATTACCATGTAAACTTCATTCAAAGCACATATAGCCGAAATAAACAAATGAAATGATAAATCAAGTATTTCGGCCCTTTGGATCAGCAACAAACTTGTAGCTAATCAAATGTATAGTGACTTGGTAATACCCTCTCATGATGTAAGAAATTATATTGCATCCATGGATTAAAATAAGCCCATTGAGGGTTACCAATCATACCTGATGACGAATTCCATGGCATAGGCGTTAATGGCATAGTTGGATAATGTGTAGACCAAAGATGTTGAAACCTTCGGCTTGGTCCTTCATAGTTTCTACTCTTTTCCTTCTTCACTTTTGCCGCACTTCTTGTAATGGAGGCGTGTACATAATTCTTATTTTGAGCACTTCCTTTGGGAACCCATGCCATGTTCCTTTCTTCAAGTTCTTGTGCACTAAGTTTGTGTAATTCCCTCTTTTGCCAATACGATAAGCCGAGTGGGCATCTCGGCTGTGATTCTGTTTTGACCAATGGCAATTCCTTTTTGGACTTGTGCACTCTCAACTTCTTTTCTTCAGATTTGGCACTTTGACTCTCAATAATTGGTCGCTTCGTCTCATTGCCTTCTGTAGCCAATGTCAACACTTTAATTGGCTCTTTATTATTTGAGATCAAATCTGAAGTAGCACACTTACGACCATCTCTTTTCACGTGGTAGACTTGCTTGACCACCTCCTTTTTCATCCATGGTGTCCGGACCGATTCCTTATAATTGAAACGGTCTTTAACATGTGGCTGTTCAAATGTTGATGTTCTCGGAGCTGCATAATATTGGTGAGATGGTCTAAAATAAGATGGAGAATGTGCCCTTGTATCATACATGTCCCATGATGAACATGGATCTACATGAGCATAGGGAGGCATCCACGGCATTTCCATTGGCGGCCCAAAATAAGGATATGAATATGTTGCATTCAAACTCTCACTTTGCCAATACAGATCCTCATATTTGCGCCTTGGGGGTGATCTTGGTTTCTTTGCATGATTGGGTCGATAAGCATTCTTCTCTTCACTCTTCTTTTGATATTTCTCCAATAGTTCAGCGAAGGTGATTTTTGTTCTTTTACACTTGTGCTTATTTCGGCCTTTGTTTTCTTTTGGTTTGCTTTCATCGATCGTTGGATTTTCTTGCTGCCCCCCAGTCCTTGGCGTCTCCATTGTAGCTTTGATGGAATTCTCACCCTCAAGATTATGTTCATTATGCTCTTCAACAACTTCTTTACTTGAAAGCTTGATCCCATCACCTGCAGTTTTTACCTTCTCTTTAAATAGATCGGCTTGAAGCAGCCGATACAAAAACTTTTTGCCATCGGGACCAATCGGAATAGACTGGTCATCTCTTGGTGTTTCAACAAACTTCAATCGTCCCTTTTCAATGGCTGATTTAACTATTTGACGAAACATGTTGCAATCCTCAAAATTATGCTTGGACGAATCATGCAACTTACAATACATTCGTCGTTGGATTGATGGCTTAACATGGTGATCAAGAATTGTAATGTAATTATTTTTCAGCAACAAGTCAAATATTTGATCACACATGCTTGAATTGAAGGTATACTTCTTGTTTTCTAGCCGATCTTGTTGTGAGAACGGCTTTGAAATTAAGCAAACGAATGGTTCAGATTTTGCATCACACCATTCGGCTATGCATTGTGTTTTGCACTCTATCTCCGATGTCTTTGGGTAAGATATTATACTAGCATCGGTTTTCTCAACAGAATTTAATCTTGGCTTTAAATTTCTAAAACGAAAATAGTTAGAACACACATGTCTCAATTGAGACCAAGTGCGAGCCAAATATGAAATAAGCAAAGCTACCCAAATAGATATGAACTTTAGATAAAGCAACGGGGAAAGCTTTGGCTATAATAATAAGTCATTATCGGTCTTTATGAATGGCGTAATGGGTTGACCGATATGCTCAATAACAACTTTATTGCTAGCAAGTAAATTACCCTTCTTCATTGGTCTTTCAAAATTACTTATGAGGATTTTTCTAATAGATGCATCAACAATAAAGTCCTGACCAAATCTGAAAATAGGTAAATTACTTGCTAAACATACCTCTTCAAATATGTTGGGAGAGCACGATGGTGGTGTGACTTGAACAATATCTTGCTCCGCCTTTGGATGGCCCCCCAACGCTTCTTCATCATCTTTTTCTTGATTCCGTGCATCATTACATTGAAGATTTTTGTCCGCCGAACTTTGTTCAACTACTTGTTCTTGTCCTTGAAGTTCATCAATTTCTCTGGCACGAAACTCATAGGACAGGAAGTAGGTTCCATTAACTTTAGAAAAATCAAGTATGGTCGCTTTGCTATGCTTGCCATGCCCTTTGTCAATAATGCTTGCCTCTTTGCATTTGATGGATTCAGAATATATACTTCTTGATTCGGCTCTTTTAACTGGAGTACTTTCATGTTCTCAATCATCTTTCTTTACATTGCTTCTACCAATTGGCATTGCTTCTTTCACTTGAGCCAATTCTGTCTCTTTTTGTTTCTGGCGGCGAGCGGTGAAATTGGCTTTAATCTTTTTCTCAATTTCAGCCCACTTTGGATACGATTGTGCCCCAATGCTTTTAGATTCTTTTGGCAATGGCACATGGGTGTTGCCGAAACTTTGCAATTGTGTAGGGGCTGTATAATATGATGTAGTATTAGGTGAAGGCATATGCATTGTTGTAAAACCATATTTTTGCTCGCCAATTTTATCAATTGGCAAAGATTCATCTTCTTGCAAAACTCTAGCTTTTATTGCAGCATAATCAAGAAACAACCCTTTTTCATATTGTTCAAGGCAAAGAGCACTAATCCTCCTGTTTTGTGCCAAGCTCTTTTTCAACGCAGCCACAACCGCTTCTGGAAGGGATTGCTCCGCAACGCTTTCAGATTCTTTCGGCAATGTTTCATGAGTGTTGCCGAAATTCTTGAATTGCATAGAGTATGCATTATATGCTACATTATTTGATGACGGCACATGTGTTCCTGTAAAATTTTCACTTATTCGGCTGTGACCATGAAGATGCGGGGCCGAATTATGAACATCTACAGTTGCACACGGTGCTGAAAAATTACTAACATGAGGTGTAGCATATGATGGTTGAGAGTAACTGGCCGAATAGCTAGTAGTAGAATGGCCAATTCTTCCATCCATTGGCAAGGTTGGATTCACATATTGCAAATCAGTTGCCGATAAATAAAAAGGTGAAACACTTTCTTATATGCTATAGGAAATTTTAACATGAGGTATTTCAAATTGATTAACCAAACCCATCATGTTGTTCATCGGCATATGGATTTCTGGGGTTGCCGATGCATGAGAGTTTGGATACATATGTTGTACGTTGCTAAAATCATAAAAATTTGAAGCATGAAAATTGTTTTGCATCGGCCCTTGCGCATAGTTAGATGCATGATTGATAAAACTAGGGCTAGCCGATACATTATGCTCATTAGGTGATCCAGCAACAACATATGAATTATTTGCATCTACAAAGAGGAATTCGGTATTCATATTACCTTTGTAGATTTCAACAACTTGATGACGATCTCTTCGCAGCAAGAACGGGCCAGAGACTGTTCAAAGCTTCGTCCCCAGCGGAGTCGCCAAAAAGTGTGTTGACACACGAACACGTCACGTGTACCCTCGACGCCGGGGGTGATGCACCGCAGCTCACGTCGAAGGAGACCTGACCGACAGCGCGATACGCAAGACAGTCGACGGGCGCTTTTGCAGACCCGAAAACCCCACATCCCCGGGAGGGACCCCATCAGGGAGTGCGGCGGCTATGGGCTGCCCTAGGTCGATTCGCTCGCCCCTAGAGCTTCGTGGATCCGCAGCACTCCAGCATGAAGAACTAGCGAAGAACGAGAAGAAAGATACAAGGGAGAGATAAAAAGTAGATGAACACGAAAAAGTAGTAGATGTGTTTGTTCGATTGTGTGTTGTTCAATCGGCCGTCACCCCTTGGGTATATAAGAGGCGGATGGACTTTCCGTGCAAGGAAAGGTTAGAATTCACGTCCAAAACCCTAGTTTGGGTCCAACTCGGAATCCGGACTTTCCAAAACTGTTCGGTTTACAACCTGGCAGCACCTTGCGGGTCACTTTTGAGGAAGTAAACGATCTCGGATGAAAACGTGCCCAAAAGCAATCTTGACAGTTTCGACGAGACGAACAACTTTCATGTTGAACGTTTTTTGATTAGAGGCCATCTTGAGAGAGTTTTTGGCTGTTTTCCGAAGTCTGCAGTAGAAAAATCCAAACCCCGGACGGACATGCCCAGAGTGTCCGGCCTACAGCAGAAAAATATGGAATCCGGAGGGTAGCCTCCGGAGTGTCCGGCTATCTACTGTAGCAGCACCTTGTAGCGGCCGTAGCTTTTGTATACGCATTCGGATTGGGACGATCTTTATATCAAAATCGATCGTTTCGACGAGACGAACAACTTTCATGTTGAACGTTTTTCCATCCGAGATCATCTGTATAATTTTTTGAGCCCATCTTCAACTTCTCGTCCGATTGACTATCACAGCCTCCAACCCGGCAAGTTTTCCATCCGAGTAAGCTTTCCACACCGACAATGTTTCTATCCGGCAAGCTTTCACACCGGCAAGGTTTCACTCCGGCAAGGTTTGTACTCCGGCAAGGGTTTCACTCCGGCAAGGTTTGTACTCCGGCCAGGGTTCCTCTCTGATAAGGTTTCACTCCGGCAAGGTTTGTACTCCGGCAAGGGTTTTACTCCGGCAAGGTTTGTACTCTGGCCAGGGTTCCACTCTCACAAGGTTTCCACCCCGGCAAGAGTTTTCTTTCCCACTCAGGGCCGGCCCACGAAGTGTTGCCTCTAACTTTTGCATACGAACCCGGATTCTTAACCATGCCAAAATCTGGTGTCAACACATGCCCCCCTGTTTTTCGGCAAAGCTTGTGTGCCGAAAAATAACTTGTACTGTGTTTGTTCTAAGGACGATTGTCAACACCCCATCGGCCACTTATTTTTCTTAGGGCAATAATTATGTATCGACCATGTCTTGTGTGAACTTTCTGATGCAAACTTGGGTGAAACCTTCTCAGCTTCATTAACATTCCGGTGATAAAGTTGCATAGATATGTATCTCAATATCATCCTCCGAACCATACTGTTCACCCTTTTGCTAGGATTTTGTAGACAATCAACAATAAACTTTCTCCAATCCTTACTTTCGCCTGCATAAAAATTTCATTAGTGGCCGAAGTTGTGGACTTCGGTTCGGCCTTACCTATGTTGATGAGATTAAGCATCGGCTATTGAGAAAAATGCAAAACAACATGATGGACATGGTAGCCGGATGCTTGCTATGCCAACTCTCTCCAATTGTCATGTCTAAATATATGAACAATTTTAATGCAACCCAAGGTAAATTCTTCATCTAGACATAACCCAAGATAAACTATAAGTGATTCGTCAAAACACATTGATAACCCTTGGATATTTGTTGCACTACTCATAACGAATCACCAAAAGCCTCAATATGTATAGCACCTATAGCAAGTAAAAGAGTCAATCCGAATAACAATGCATATTCGGCCTTGATTAATCATGCATAAAAATATTCTAAGCGGCACGAGGCTTCAAAAAATAGTACCATAAAGAAATATATAAACAACACCAACACTTTGGCCATTGCTATGAATTGAACCATCAAAACATAATCTCCATAGTACTAGAGAGACAAGGCTAATATTAATATTATGCATGACACTAATCCGATGTTCAGTAACAAAATCAACTATGATTTGGCCTCTTATAGATCTCAAAGATGCATAAGCCAAATCATATCCAAACAAAGTATAAGCCCACCAACCAATTCTGCAGCTATGAATTGGTCTATGTAGCATATATTCAATGACATCGGTCATGATGTCTCAACTCCATTCAATCATAATATAGGCATACATATAAATTTTCATGAGCATGTATCTTGTCTCGCTCTCCAATCAAACTAAGGACGATGTTAGAATACTACACCGACCATGCATTGACATACTCTTAGGACGATAGATAAATATCAGCCATTACCATGTAAACTTCATTCAAAGCACATATAGCCGAAATAAACAAATGAAATGACAAATCAAGTATTTCGGCCCTTTGGATCAGCAACAAACTTGTAGCTAATCAAATGTATAGTGACTTGGTAATACCCTCTCATGACGTAAGAAATTATATTGCATCCATTGATTAAAATAAGCCCATTGAGGGTTACCAATCATACCTGATGACGAATTCCATGGCATAGGCGTTAATGGCATAGTTGGATAATGTGTAGACCAAAGATGTTGAAACCTTTGGCTTGGTCCTTCATAGTTTTTACTCTTTTCCTTCTTCACTTTTGCCGCACTTCTTGTAATGGAGGCGTGCACATAATTCTTATTTTGAGCACTTCCTTTGGGAACCCATGCCATGTTCCTTTCTTCAAGTTCTTGTGCACTAAGTTTGTGTAATTCCCTCTTTTGCCAATACGATAAGCCGAGTGGGCATCTCGGCTGTGATTCTGTTTTGACCAATGGCAATTCCTTTTTGGACTTGTGCACTCTCAACTTCTTTTCTTCAGATTTGGCACTTTGACTCTCAATAATTGGTCGCTTCGTCTCATTGCCTTCTGTAGCCAATGTCAATACTTTAATTAGCTCTTTATTATTTGAGATCAAATCTGAAGTAGCACACTTACGACCATCTCTTTTCACGCGGTAGACTTGCTTGACCACCTCTTTTTTCATCCATGGTGTCCGGACCGATTCCTTATAATTGAAACGGTCTTTAACATGTGACTGTTCAAATGTTGATCTTCTCGGAGCTGCATAATATTGGTGAGATGGTCTAAAATAAGATGGAGAATGTGCCCTTGTATCATATCTGTCCCATGATGAACATGGATCTACATGAGCATAGGGAGGCATCCACGGCATTGCCATTGGCGGCCTAAAATAAGGATATGAATATGTTGCATTCAAACTCTCACTTTGCCAATACCGATCCTCATATTTGCGCCTTGGGGGTGATCTTGGTTTCTTTGCATGATTGGGCTGATAAGCATTCTTCTCTTCACTCTTCTTTTGATATTTCTCCAATAGTTCAGCAAAGGTGATTTTTGTTCTTTTACACTTGCGCTTATTTCGGCCTTTGTTTTCTTTTGGTTTGCTTTCATTGATCGTTGGATTTGCTTGCTGCCCCCCAGTCCTTGGCGTCTCCATTGTAGCTTCGATGGAATTCTCACCCTCAAGATTATGTTCATTATGCTCTTCAACAACTTCTTTACTTGAAAGCTTGATCCCATCACCTGCAGTTTTTACCTTCTCTTTAAATAGATCGGCTTGAAGCAGCCGATGCAAAAACTTTTTTCCATCGGGACCAATCGGAATAGACTGGTCATCACTTGGTGTTTCAACAAACTTCAATCATCCCTTTTCAATGGACGATTTAACTATTTGACGAAACATGTTGCAATCCTCAAAATTATGCTTGGACGAATCATGCAACTTACAATACATTCGTCCTTGGATTGATGGCTTAACATGGTGATCAAGAATTGTAATGTAATTATTTTTCAGCAACAAGTCAAATATTTGATCACACATGCTTGAATTGAAGGTATACTTCTTGTTTTCTAGCCGATCTTGCTGTGAGAACGGCTTTGAAATTAAGCAAACGAATGGTTCAGATTTTGCATCACATCATTCGGCTATGCATTGTGTTTTGCACTCTATCTCCGATGTCTTTGGGTAAGATATTATACTAGCATCGGTTTTCTCAACAGAATTTAATCTTGGCTTTAAATTTCTAAAACGAAAATAGTTAGAACACACATGTCTCAATTGAGACCAAGTGCAAGCCAAGTATGAAATAAGCAAAGCTACCCAAATAGATATGACCTTTAGATAAAGCAACGGGGAAAGCTTTGGCTATAATAATAAGTCACTATCGGTCTTTATGAATGGCGTAATGGGTTGACCGATAAGCTCAATAAAAACTTTATTGCTAGCAAGTAAATTACCCTTCTTCATTGGTCTTTCAAAATTACTTATGAGAATTTTTCTAATAGATGCATCAACAATAAAGTCCTGACCAAATCTGAAAATAGGTAATTACTTGCTAAACATACCTCTTCAAATATGTTGGGAGAGCACGATGGTGGTGTGACTTGAACAATATCTTGCTCCGCCTTTGGATGGCCCCCCAACGCTTCTTCATCATCTTTTTCTTGATTCCGTGCATCATTAAATTGAAGATTTTTGTCAGCCAAACTTTGTTCGGCTACTTGTTCTTGTCCTTGAAGTTCATCAATTTCTCTGGCACGAAACTCATAGGGCAGGAAGTAGGTTCCATTAACTTTAGAAAAATCAAGTATGGTCGCTTTGCAATGCTTGCCTCTTTGCATTTGATGGATTTAGAATATATACTTCTTGATTCGGCTCTTTTAACTGAAGTACTTTCATGTTCTGAATCATCTTTCTTTACATTGCTTCTACCAATTGGCAATGCTTCTTTCACTTGAGCCAATTCTGTTTCTTTTTGTTTCTGGCAGCGAGCGGTGAAATTGGCTTTAATCTTTTTCTCAATTTCAGCCCACTTTAGATACGATTGTGCCCCAATGCTTTTAGATTCTTTCGGCAATGGCACATGGGTGTTGCCGAAACTTTGCAATTGTGTAGGGGCTGTATAATATGATGTAGTATTAGGTGAAGGCATATGCATTGTTGTAAAACCATATTTTTGCTCGCCAAGTTTATCAATTGGCAAAGATTCATCTTCTGGCAAAACTCTAGCTTTTATTGCAGCATAATGAGGAAACAACCCTTTTTCATATTGTTCAAGGCAAAGAGCACTAATCCTCCTGTTTTGTGCCAAGCTCTTTTTTAATGCAGCCACAACCGCTTCTGGAAGGGATTGCTCTGCAGCGCTTTCAGATTCTTTCGGCAATGTTTCGTGAGTGTTGCCGAAATTCTTGAATTACATATAGTATGCATTATATGCTACAGTATTTGATGACGGCACATGTGTTCCTGTAAAATTTTCACTTATTCGGCTGTGACCATGAAGATGCGGGGCCGAATTATGAACATCTACAGTTGTACACGGTGCTGAAAAATTACTAACATGAGGTGTAGCATATGATGGTTGAGAGTAACTGGCCGAATAGCTAGTAGTAGAATGGCCAATTCTTCCATCCATTGGCAAGGTTGGATTCACATATTGCAAATCAGTTGCCGATGAATAAAAAGGTGAAACACTTTCTTGTATGCTATTGGAAATTTTAACATGAGGTATTTCAAATTAATTAACCAAACCCATCATGTTGTTCATCGGCATATGGATTTGTGGGGTTGCCGATGCATGAGAGTTTGGATACATATGTTGTACGTTGCTAAAATCATAAAAAATTGAAGCATGAAAATTGTTTTGCATCGGCCCTTGCGCATAGTTAGATGCATGATTGATAAAACTAGGGCTAGCCGATACATTATGCTCATTAGGTGATCCAACAACAACATATGAATTATTTGCATCTACAAAGGGGAATTCGGTATTCATATTACCTTTGTAGATTTCAACAACTTGATGACGATCTCTTCGCAGCAAGAATGGGCCAGAGACCGTTCGAAGCTTCGTCCCTAGCGGAGTCGCCAAAAAGTGTGTTGACACACGAACACGTCACGTGTACCCTCGACGCCGGGGGTGATGCACCGCAGCTCACGTCGAAGGAGACCCGACCGACAGCGCGATACGCAAGACAGTCGACGGGCGCTTTTGCAGACCCAAAAACCCCACACCCCCGGGAGGGACCCCGTCAGGGAGTGCGGCGGCTATGGGCTGCCCTAGGTCGATTCGCTCGCCCCTAGAGCCTCGTGGATCCGCAGCCCTCCAGCATGAAGAACTAGCGAAGAACGAGAAGAAAGATACAAGGGAGAGATAAAAAGTAGATGAACACGAAAAAGTAGTAGATGTGTTTGTTCGATTGTGTGTTGTTCAATCGGCCGTCACCCCTTGGGTATATAAGAGGCGGATGGACTTTCCGTGCAAGGGAAGGTTAGAATTCACGTCCAAAACCCTAGTTTGGGTCCAACTCGGAATCCGGACTTTCCAAAACTGTTCGGTTTACAACCTGGCAGCACCTTGCGGGTCACTTTTGAGGAAGTAAACGATCTTGGATGAAAACGTGCCCAAAAGCAATCTTGACCGTTTCGACGAGACGAACAACTTTCATGTTGAACGTTTTTTGATTAGAGGCCATCTTGAGAGAGTTTTTGGCTGTTTTCCGAAGTCTGCAGTAGAAAAATCCAAACCCCGGACGGACATGCCCGGAGTGTCCGGCCTACAGCAGAAAAATATGGAATCTGGAGGGTTGCCTCCGGAGTGTCCGGCCATCTACTGTAGCAGCACCTTGTAGCGGCAGTAACTTTTGCATACGAATTCAGATTGGGACGATCTTTATATCAAAATCGATCGTTTCGACGAGATGAACAACTTTCATGTTGAATGTTTTTCCATCCGAGATCATCTGAATAACCTTTTGAGCCCATCTTCAACTTCTCGTCCGATTGACTATCACAGCCTCCAACCCGGGAAGTTTTCCATCCGAGTAAGCTTTCCACACCGACAATGTTTCTATCTGGCAAGCTTTCACACTGGCAAGGTTTCACTCCGGCAAGGTTTGTACTCCGGCAAGGGTTTCACTCCGGCAAGGTTTGTACTCCGGCCAGGGTTCCTCCCTGACAAAGTTTCACTCCGGCAAGGTTTGTACTCCGGCAAGGGTTTTACTCCGGCAAGGTTTGTACTCCGGCCAGGGTTCCTCTCTGACAAGGTTTCCACCCCGGCAAGAGTTTTCTTTCCCACTCAGGGCCGGCCTGCGAAGTGTTGCCTCTAACTTTTGCATACGAACTCGGATTCTTAACCATACCAAAATCTGGTGTCAACAGGATGGTCTCCTCTGTCAAGGAGGAGGACATTACTAAGCTCCAGGCGGCCGGATATTTGGTGAAGGAGATCGCCCATCGTCTGCTAGCCGAGGGACAAGTCGTCCCCACGCCCGAGCCCACAGAGAGGATAGTATTCATCCCCCATTTCTTCTGCGGGCTAGGGTTTCCACTCCACCCCTTCGTCCGCGGGCTGATGTACTATTACGGGATAGATTTCCATGATTTGTCCCGAATTCCTTCCTCAGCATCTCGGCGTTTATCGTGTGTGAGGCCTTCCTCCGCATCCATCCTCACTTCGGGATGTGGCTCAAAGTCTTCAACGTGAAGCCGAAGGTGGTGGATAGCCAGCACGCGGAGTGCGGAGGGGCCATGGTGAGCAAGCTATCCAACGTCTCCTGGCCCAAAGGCACCTTGGTGGAGACAGTAAAGGAATGGTAGAAGCAGTGGTTCTACATCACAAAACCTCGCGGCACCACCTGGGCCGCAGCTGCCGAATTCCGCTCCAATGCTCCCATGCGACTCACCTCCTGGGTCAAGAAGAGTCCAGACTCGTGTTCACCTGACGAGCTGATAGTGCTGCAGACGCACGTTCAAAGCATGGTGACCAAGGATGTCAAGCTCGTTGACGTTATCCAGGTGATGCTAGTCCGCCGGATTCTTCCGTGCCAGCGACGAAGCTGCCCTTTATGGGAGTTCAATTCGAAGAAGCATCAGACCCTGAAAAGGCTCTCTGAGACTTCTCACGAAGGGGCCCGGAAGTTGCTCTTCAAGGGCAAGGAGAAGCCACCATCCACGGACTCAGACCGTGGTGACAATTGTAAACACCCCGCTAGCGAGGTATGTTACTTTTGACGTATTCCGAACTTAAATGTTTCGAGGATGATGTCTGAGATCTTAGTATTGCTCCCTCGGGACTAGGGGAGAGGGCGAAGCGGATCCAGTGTCTGACTCCGTTGCCCGAAGAACAAGTCATCCCGCGCCTGGCGAAGATGCTGGTGCCAGCGCCATATACGGCGCCGGAGAAGAAGGCCAAGGGGGCCAAGAGTGGCCCCCGTCGCAAGGCCACCTCGGACATGACGTCCGAAGACGACGAGGCCCATTCCTCTGTCCCTGAGGACAATGACGAGGAAGAGGAGGAGGAGGAGGAGGAGGAAGAGGAAAACAACCCTCCTCACGAGGAGAAGAAGAACAAGCGGGTGGCCTCGGCACATCTGGAGGTGAAAGCGCCCAAAAAGGGGAAGGGCACCCCGGCAGTCAACACCGCGTGGGACGTTGACAGTAGTCCAGAACATCGCCCCCGTACTAGGCCCCAGGCCGCATCGTAAGTGACATGGCTTATTTATGCGCACATCCAGCCCTTTCTTTTTATTATTCTAACATGGTTAATCCACACTATGGCAGTCCGGCCCATGACCATATCCAGCGATCCTTATCTGGAGGTTCGTTGGCTCCGTCGGAGATGGCGAGCATGTCGCCACCGCCTGCTTACTCCCCTGGGGCCAGGGACGACACCGAAGTGTTATCCCAGAGGACCGCTTTGAAGGGAGGAGCCCAGGACGTTGTCCGGGAGGCGCTACAAGGCGGGACCTCCACTGCCGGACACATGGGGGAGCCAATCCCCATGGAGACTGGCAAAGAGGGCCGTATCCAGTTCGGCCCTCAGCCGAATACGATTCTGGAGACCCATATGGCTTCGGAGTCGGACGAGCAGCCCCCTTTGAAGGAGGGGGTGCGTCGCCTCCACCGGTGGCTCCTGTCCATCCAGGAGCGCCAGATGACCTGATGGGGCGCTACGAAGCGCCTCCATCGTGGACGAGCACCATATCCTTATGGGTGCGGTGATCGAGAAGGTTCAGTCTGCCAAGAGCGGACTGAATGAAGCCTGCAGTAGCCTGTTAACAGGTTTCGAGGTAAGAAAGGAAAAAAACTGTATAGTCCGTAGCCCCAGAGACGTTGTCAGGTGTTCGGCGAGGAGAACCGGACAGGGGATCAATCCTTAATTATAAGATGCTGACTGAATATGTATCGATAAGCAGGCGTCCCTGTTGGCCGCGACCTCACATACTGGCGAGGTCTCCGAGCTGAAGCAGAGGCTGGAGCATACCGAGAACGAGCTCGGTGAGGTTAAGGTTCGGCTCCAGGAGAAGCAAGGTGAGGACCGACTTGCTATATGTTTGGGAAAGGATAAGCGATGTATATTCACATCGGTATTGTGATATGTGTAGAAGCCGCGACCGAGGTCTAGGCCCTGAGGAAGGCACTGGGTGAGGCCGAGGAGCAGGCTGTCCAGCAGCAAGCCGCCCGTAAGAAGCTAAAGGCCCGGGTTAAAGAAGTCCATCAGGAGCTCCAGGATGCGGTGGAAAAATGTGAGGCCTTGGAGCATGATGCATCGGTTCGAGGGACCGAACTCGCCAAGGCTCGTCAGAGCATGGAGACCGCACGGAATGAGGCCCGGGCCGCCCTCCAGGAGATCCAGGAGGCCAAGAAGATCATGGCGGGTAAGGCATTTAAGATGCAAAGCAAGTATGCAGAGAAGCAGTACCTTTTACTAACCCGGGTTCGGAGTTCCCCAGGGGCTTTTGCGGATTTGCCACGCAGCGTATCAGACGCCGCGGAGTTCTATCGAGCCGAAGGAGGGGGTTCTTCGGAGAGGCTCTTCTGGTCGCAGTATGCGGCACCAGAGCATCCCGTGTCCTTCACCGATCAGCTGAAACAGCTGGTGGAGCTGCATAGGGTGGCCGAACTAGCCATTAAGGATTTGATAATCCGGTTGTGGCCAGCCGAAGCTATGCCTAGCAGTTACTTCAGACTTGTAGGCGGATGGTGAACGCCTGTCCTCGCTGGACGTTATCAAGCGCTCGGTCTGTATTGAAGGTGCCCGTATGGCCTTCGCTCGCTGCAAGATGTGGTGGGCGAAGATGAACGTTGTTGAAGTCGCTAGCGGGCCGCCGGAGGGCAAGGAGCACCGCACACCCGAGCGATATTTCGAGGATGTCATAGAAGGGTCTCGACTTGTAGCGGCACAATGTTCGCAGGACATTGTATTTGAATAAATGTATTCATGTTGCCTTTGTCTTATATTATGGGAACAAAGCCAGTTTTTGTAAAGTAATTTTATTATGCTTTGAATTGTTTCCTCCTATATGACCGTGTTGTGTGTAATCTGCGGGTTGGCCAGTCGTCGGCTTCTGCCCTCACGTAGATAGTATGGAGGTGTTCGGGATGGAATCTAAACAATCTTGATCCAATTACATGGTCCTTGAAGGAGTTGTTTAGCGCAACGAACAAGGCAATTAGACTTTATGGCTTTAACGCCCTCACTTAGCCATAGGAGTTCTATAATAAAGCATGGGCACAACCCCTGGTTTAAGCCGGAGTACTGTCAGCATCTGATCGGGAAGTGTCGATCTCTCGCGTAACGCGGAAAAAATCTCCAACGATTTGTAACCCTCGAGTAGCTGACCGGCTCTCGCCACATCATGACAGTCAGTTTTCGTCTTTCTCTACTGAGGTGCTCGTCTGGTCAAAGCCAAGGCACAATCGCAGTAGTTCTCCCTTTACTACCCTAGTCGATGGAGCGGAACGTAGGGTAGCAAGCACAGGAGCCGGGCGACCCAACTATTGACCAAAGACATGATTTGGAGCCAATGCACATAATGCTAAATTCGGGGTGCCGAACTTATATATAAGAAGTGTTCGGACTGTGCTGCCGTATTGTGGGGCGACAGGTATCCCTTGGCGAATATGAAACATAAAAGAGTGTCGATGCAGCAAATAGGCAGATCGAAATAAAACGAAGTAAGAACCAAAACACATAGAAACTGGGCCACGAACCATTTTTTATTATAACTAGATGGATATGTCAAGGTGTATCTTGTACAGATGGTGCGAGAAGTATCCATCCATTTAAGATGACGGAATCAATAGGGCGCAGCGTGCGGGTCTTGAGAAATAAGTATGAATACCGTCAAGAAGAACATATAAAGGTTACCCTACACACCTGTGTTGCTTGCCTCGATTGTATTTCAGTCCTTCTAAAGGACTTGACATCAGGCCCGCGGAAAAAGGTGCCTGAAACAAGAAAAAGAAGTAAAAGTATGTGTGTCCGGGATCGGTCTAGCCGAATTGTAGACCCTGGGTTATCTCATGCCTCCATCGATGTCCATGGAATTTTGAGTGCGTAATTGTGTACGCATGGTACAAATGCTACTACCTCATTGGGGCTGGGACGGAGGCCGAATTGCTAGTCGAGCTCTTGACGAGCCGCGTTGTCCTGTTGCAGTGTAGTCCAGACCCTCTTGATGGTGTCCAAGGGCTCGGCAGCTGGATTATAATGCTACTTGAGAAGGCCGCTCTATATTTCTGCTGCTAGGGTGGCGGTTTGCTCCTCTGTTCGGAGGGAGCATTCCGTATTGCCATTGACTGTTATGACACCACGTGGACCGGGCATCTTGAGCTTGAGATAAGCATAGTGTGGCACTGTGTTAAATCTAGCAAACACGGTTTGTCCGAGCAATGCGTGGTAGCCGCCGCGGAAGGGGACGATATCGAAGATTAACTCTTCGCTTCGGAAGTTGTCCGGAGAACCAAAACCACCTCCAGCGTGATTGAGCCTGTACAGCGGGCCTCTACACCTGGTATGACTCCTTTAAAGGTAGTCTTTGTTGGTTTGATTCGTGAGGGATTAATGCCCATCTTCCATACTGTATCCTGTTACAGCAGGTTGAGGTTGCTTCCACCATCCATCAAGACTCATGTTAGGTGGAATCCGTCGATGATTGGGCCACGGACCAGTGCGGCCGAACCGCCGTGGCGGATACTAGTCGGATGATCACATCGATCGAAGGTGATCGGAAATGATGACCATGGATTGAACTTTGGGGTGAGTGGCTCTACCACGTAGACGTCCCTAAGTGCTCGTTTGCGCTCCTTTCTAGGAATGTG
>NC_041386.1:438515436-438519055 GCF_002162155.2 Triticum dicoccoides
GGCGGGATTTTTTCTGTCCCCCGGTGTTTGGCTGCCAGGGCTCTTCATTCTCGTCCTCACTTTGTGATCCCTTTTCTTTGTTTTCGGCATTTAACTTGCCAGCATGCTTGAAGACCCAACAATCCCTGTTGGTATGATTGGCTTGCTTATCCGGGGTGCCGTGAATTTGGCACGGACGGTCGAGTATGCGGTCTAGGCTGGAAGGTCCTTCGTTGTTTATTTTGTAGGGTTTCTTCCATTGGCCGGACTTGGAGCCACTGAATCCGGCGTTGACTATGGTGTCCTCGATGTTGTCGCCATTGCTTCTACGTTTGTGTCTATTGCGCCGGAGCTTGCCGGTGCTGTTCTTGGCCTCGGTGGGGCCTGCCTCGCTGGCTGTGTTTTTGCTACAAGCCAGCCAGCTGTCCTCGCCTGCGCAAAAGCGGGTCATGAGTGCCGTAAGGGCTGCCATTGACTTCAGCTTTTCTTGTCTGAGGTGGCATGCTAGCCATTCCTCATGGATGTTGTGTTTGAAGGCTGCTAGGGCCTTGGCATCCGGACAGTCAGCAATCTGGTTCTTTTTGGTTAGGAACCTAGTCCAGAATTTTCTGGCTGATTCTCCGGGTTGTTGAACTATGTGGCTTAGGTCATCGGCATCTGGTGGCCGGACATAAGTTCCTTGGAAGTTGTCAAAGAAAGCCTCTTCCAAGTCCTCCCAGCTGCCGATGGAGTTCTTAGGCAGGCTATTTAACCAGTGCCAAGCTGGTCCTTTGAGCTTTAATGGGAGGCATTTGATGGCGTGGAGGTTGTCTCCTCGGGCCATGTGGATGTGGAGAATGAAATCCTCGATCCATACTACATGATTGATTGTGCCATCGTATGATTCTATATTGACGGGCTTGAACCCCTTGGGGAATTCATGATCCAGTATTTCATCTGTGAAGCAGAGCGGGTGTGCGGTGCCTCTATATCAGGCCGCATCGTGGCGGAGCTCTGATGGAGTCCGTCTGCGGCGTTTCGGCATGAACGTGGTTAGGTTTGTCACGTCCGAATAGGTAGCCATCGTCGTGCTTCAAGGCACGTCCTCGTGATCCGTAGATCAATCTTGTGTATCCTGCTCTACTGTCCAGAGTTCGTCGGAGGTCATACATATGACTCCAGACTCTTTCGTCCCTATTTTGGCGGGGTGGTGGGGCGGTCTGCTGGTTGGCCCGAGTTGCCGCGTTATCCCGACCGCGGGGTGGCCGTTCAGCCGCCATGTCCCGACCACGTGGTGGTCGGTCCGCACTACGTGAGGGAGATATGTGCTCCGGCGCCTCCTCATCGAATTGAGGTAGCAGTCTGCGTTTCGGGTAGCTCTTGGCTGGGCGGTTGAGGCATTCCTCGGCTGTCAGGACATCAGTCCATCTGTCGACGAGCAGGTCTTGTTCAGCTTGAAGTTGCTGTTGTTTCTTTTTCAGGCTCCTTGCCGTGGCTATGAGCTGAAGCTTAAAGCGCTCCTGCTTGAGAGGATCCTCAGGCACGATGAAGTCTTCGTCGCCAAGGCTTGTCTCCTCCTCGGAGGGTGGACTGTAACTATCATCTTTCGAGGCATCTTCTATGGCCTGTTCATCAGGGTTGACTTGCCTGCTGTTGTGTTCCTGTTCGGATGTAGCCCCGACAGGGTCTTCATTGTTTTCGGCGTCGCCCAGAGTACTATTTTCTCCGGTGCTAGTGTTGCCGTCCTTTGAGCGGAGAGGCTTGGGGCGGCGTTTGGGCCACCGGTGCTTGGACTGTGTCTCGGAGGATTTATTCGCATCTGGCTCTTCTTTGTCGTCGCGAGATCCTTTAGGTGTATCAACCATGTACACGTCGTACGAAGAGGTAGTCGTCCAACGTCCAGTGAATGGCGAGTCTTGGACTTGCCCCTTGTCGGCATCGTCCTTCATACCGTTGATGTCTTCGGAGCCATAGTCAAGCACGTCGATTAAGTCATCGACGGTGTCTATGAAGTGGGCGGCGGGTGGGAAGCAAGATTCCCCATCATCTGTATCTAGCTCGAACCGGGCATAGTTCGGCTGTGAGTGCTTCTCCAAGGACAAATTCTTTAAATATTTTATCACGTCACCCAAAGGCGAGTGCTGGAAAACGTCAGCGGCGCTGAACTCAAAGATCGATAAGTGATCTAGCTCGGTGTCCCTGGGCGTACACAGTCCGGAACTTATAGCCGGAGACGAGTCCGATGTTCCGTTAAAGCGAATATTGCAAGGTGTCGAGTCCATGTTTGGCTCCAACGCCGCAGACTCTGCGGCCTCGGATGGTTCGATCTGCCTCCACTCTAAGGTCGTTGCAGTCGCAGGAACCATCTCCTGGGTGTGATCCGATGACAGATTTAAGTCACGTTCATTGGGATGAGGGAGAGCGGTCGCCGCGGGTTCAAATCCCTCGAAGATCAAATCTTTATGGATATCCACGTCGTAGTTCAAGCTTCCGAATCTGACCTGATGGCTAGGGGCATAGCTATCGATCTTCTCCAGATGGCCAAGCGAGTTGGCCCGCAGTACAAAGCCACCGAATACGAAGATATGTCTGGGCAGGAAAGTTCCTCTTTGGACAGTGTCATTATAGACGGTTGAAGGGGGCATCGAACCTTTTGTCGACGGCATAGTGGAACTATCAATGAAAGCACCAATGTCGGTGTCAAAACCGGTGGATCTCGGGTAGGGGATCCCGAACTGTGTGTCTAGGATCGATGGTAATAGGAGACGGGGGACACGATGTTTACCCAGGTTTGGGACCTCTCTATGGAGGTAATACCCTACTTCCTGCTTGATTGACCTTGATGAATATGATATTACAACAGTTGATCTACCACGAGATCGTAATGGCTAAACCCTAGAAGTCTAGCCTATGTGGGTATGGTAATGAGTATATGTATCTGGCCTTTCCGGACTATCCCCTTCGGTTTATATAGACACCAAGGGGATCTAGGGTTTACATGGAGTTGGTTACATAAAAAGGAATCTTCGGTCGCCAAGCTTGCCTTCCATGCCAAGTAGAATCCAATCTAGATAGGGTGCAGTCTTCGGCCTTCATGTCTTCGCAGCCCA
This sequence comes from Triticum dicoccoides, assembly GCF_002162155.2. NCBI lineage: Eukaryota > Viridiplantae > Streptophyta > Magnoliopsida > Poales > Poaceae > Triticum > Triticum dicoccoides. The sequence continues at coordinate 438,518,505 of NC_041386.1, forward strand.
TCAGTCCGGCCCATGGATAACAGGTCGGACGCCCAAGGACCCCTTAGTCCAGGACTCCCTCACCCACCTCCCCGCAGTCTAAGTTTGACGGACGAAGCAACCATCATTTCACTCTTCGCTGAATCTCCTTCTACATCACCGTCTTCAAGAAAGCGAACACTCGCATCTGCCACTGTTCTTCTCTCCCAACGAAGGGAAGGTAAGCGGATTCGTGATATTGGTGTATTTTCGTTCAGATAAAAAAAGAACTTTTGTAAAGCAGTAACCAATCCTCACTCTCCTTTTTTGTTTCATTGTCATTGCGATTGTGTCTTCCTTTTAGTGGTCTCCTAGTATTCGTCAGTTTCATGATGGACCAAGGAGAACCAGGCAAAGATCTGCCGATATTGGAGCAGACGCGGGAGGCTGATCCCCATGAGACAGAGAGCTCCAAGAAGATGGAGGCAGCAACCGAGCCAACCCCAGATACGCTCACGGCCACTACTGAGATGGTCAACACCCCGTTTGAGGTTACAACCACCTTGGCACTGCAGGAGCAGTTTTCCCCCTTC
>NC_041386.1:438519204-438529862 GCF_002162155.2 Triticum dicoccoides
GCCAAAGGTGATTTTATTCTTTGTCGATCTCGATTGTGGTTTTTCATCTAAGTATGTGGTGATGAATAATGCAAAATTTTATTAGCTTCGATGCCATGCTATACATAGTGGTCTAGATAACTTATGTTTCTTACACTGGAAAGTAATTCAGAATTTGTCTCTATTTCAATTACAGCCTTGATGCAGACATGGATTGTGTGGTTGTACATGTCACTCGCTATGAGGCGGATGACCTGAATATACGCACTGGGAAAACAGAGTTCTTAGGCGGTTGGATCCTGGAAGCCATTTGCGCTTATACCGATGTCGAGTTGTATTCTAGCCTCACTGTTGTAAGGCATGTTGTCCAGGGTGTACTGAAGCACAAGAAGTTCAAAGCTACTCCTTCATTTGTGAGGCATACTGTTCTACTCAAGCTTACGCAGGAAGATGACGTGGCATGCCTCCACAAACAAGTTTATGAGTGGACAGTCCACAAGGTTATCTTCATGAAGGTTCACAGGATTGAGATGCTCCCGGACGTCCTCGATGATGTTCATGGCAAGGTTCGTCTTGTGTCCAGCTCAAATTAGATCGAGGCATGAAATAATTGCCCCAGCTAGTGTTTAACACTAATTTGGATTGTGTCTATTTATCCGAACCTTGCCTATTATCAAGCCCTCTGGGGCTAGTACTCTGTTTGAATCCGTCTATGGGAACTGCTGCTACTTTTGTGTGCCCGTGAATCATTTGAGAACCATCATAATTTATGCTGAAATAGATGCGTCCTCACTAGTTTTCATGAATATGGCATGGTAAGACATAAGTTGTCACGGTTTATCATACGAGCAGTGTGTGTTTGATGAACTAGAGTACTCGTTCGAGAAATGTGCGTCGACGTATACATAAGTACTTGTAAACACTGTTGGTGCTACCCCACTTGTAAGTAGTTGTGCAAAACACGGCACATTGGCTCAGCTCTCTTCAACACTAGGCTATCAACCAGCTAACAATCAATAATCTGCTGTCTGACATGTAAGCAACTACGTATCTTGTTACAGTGGGTCATGCAGTTAACTGAGGCCACAATGTTAATTCCAAACGTTCACATGCTTCAGCGTTCATGTGGAACACTGACATTAAACTCGGCTTCATAAAAAACTTGAAAATCATAAGTTAAGCAATTTTATACATCGCAATGATTCATAGAACATAACAAACATATACTAGTTCATAGCAAAAGACAAAGTTGTGAGAAGGTTTACAAATCACGAAAAAACAAGCAAGGCTTCTCTGAGCAAAGGGCCTCCCAACAGGCTTAAAATTCTTGGAGTTCACTCTTGTTTTTTTCTTGTTGCCACCATCTAGGGTTAGGTTCTCTCATTCCAGAATAACCAATTATAATTCAATTCTCAGCCGGAATGCTGAACTGAACCATGTAGTGTACTGACCAGCTGAAATTCTTGTGCATTCCACTAAATTTAAGCACTGCTATTTGTAGAAATAAGCAGACCACAATGCCTCTTATCCGCCCACCTGTCCCAAAAACCTCCATGCAGGCATGCCAGCTAGTCCTCGGTCCATGGATGAACTCATAGAAAGTGCATTCCGGACTAGGATTCAGTTGTTTTCGCTCGTCCCTGCACTGCAATCAGGAAGTAAAACGTACAAATCAGCTTCTTTTAGATTGCGTTGGTCATTCTACCTAGTTACTACCAATGTAGGAATACCTGGAACACTGGTGGCTAGAGGACGACATCTAGGAATAGCCATCTCATTTTGTGCAGTTGTACTAAAACTAAGGTGTGTACTTTTGATTGCGCAGATAAAAATGATATGGAGACAGACATCCCTGTTTGCGTAAATACGAAATACGGTTATTTAAATAGTGACAGATATTTGCAGTGGCATATGATTAACAACAGTATCGATTGTGTTATAATTGGCACTAGATTGACAGTATGACAGTGCCCTTAAGTAAGTAGCATCACATTACATCAACACTGCCACTAGATTAACATGCAGAACAATAGCATTAGTATTACTGTCATGAGAGTAGCACATGGTCAATAAATGTGTAATCAAATTTGTGCAGTTCCACTGGGATGAAGCAGTGTTAGCGGTGCGAGATTTAAGTGTAACTGCAAAAACACAATTAATGGGAAATAAAGCAAGACGGAAGCACTTCATAAAATGGTGGTGGCATTGCTTCAGTTTATCGATGGCACTAGACCATTACTTATAGTGACATTAGGTGGCATTGCTTAATGCTTCATGTGATTTTACATTAATAGTAGCGATATGGGCGTAGGGACAGCAAGGGCATAAAGTGGCGAGGCAGATGTGGTTGTCGAGTGTAGCAAACACTCAGGCAGCATGTCTGCATTTGTCCCATTTTTATCTCCTCGGCGACATTTTCCTATGTGAGCACATGAAATCTAGACCTGGACATTCTCATTTGCGTTGTCCCCCAACAGCCCTCACTTTCTTTCCTTTTTTCAACCAAGAGACAGGTCCACTTCCCCCACCCTTCACCATCCATCATTGTTTCTTCGCCTTTTCAACCAATAGACCAGTTGGGTGGCCAGTATCTACTACTTTCCCCCGTTTCCTCTTAGAACCAAGTCCTAGATTCATGCTACAACTTTCCCTGTTTCTTCCCTATTTGAACCAACTCTTAGATTTGACTGTATTAACTAGCTTTACCTCTAATAATAGTAAAAGTCTAGGTGGCTTTGGAACAGCCGTCGGAAGTAGAAAAAGATCCACACGCAGTCACATGGGGAGCTGGGGCAGTAGAGCAAGGCAGGTTCTGAAGGAATATATACCTGAGGGTCGTTGGCATGTGGCAAAGACGGCGTCGGGAGGCCGCATCTTGGCCACAATACCGCATGGAGGAAGAAGGGGTCGGAGGCCCTCCCGAGCCGGCATGGCCGCCGATTGGGACGCGCGAGCAGCCGTTGGTCTCCTCCCTTGCCGCCGACGATAGTGTGAATGATGCACCTACACCCCTGCCCCGTTCGAGGTGGTCCAGCTGGATTTGTGACCAGCCGTGAGCAGAGAGAGTGTGTGGCCACATATATCTTGCTTAGATCTGGAGAGCATGAGAGAGTGAAAGAGAGGAACCCTAGTAAAGCAAGCACTAAGGCTCCTGCTTATATATATAGTGGAGTGATTTTGTTGTACCAGCTTCAAAAAAAGCGCTCCTACGTGTACCCGCAGGTGGGTGTGAGAGAACTAGTGCGTGCATGCACCGCTTCTTTTCATGAGAGTACAATATACTATGCCCAAAGAATGTTTGCCACAAGAGTAATAATATAAGTGTGTGACATGTGAGTTAAAATAAAAGGTGTGCGACGTTGTTTGTTTTTGAGAAGTTCTGAAGGTAGGGTGTGAAGAGCACATATGTGTGTCACGTCTACCTGCAGATAGATGGCAGGTGCGAGAGGACTCGGGAGAGTCGTGACTCATGAGGGTGCGTGTGTGCAGGAGAGAGAGAGAGGGGGCACGTATCAATGCAATGCATGTGTCCGTAAATCATTATCCGACAAACGTTTGCCACAAGTCGTTTCCTGACGAACGCCATAAGAATCGTTAGATCGGCATCTGATAGTGTCAGTTTTGCCATGTCATTTAACAGAGTAGCCACTCCTCCTACACACAAATCTTCCACGTGAGTGTTAGCAAGTGTCGTATGCTCCTCCCTCCATTCCAAAATGCAGTCCATATAGCTTTATTGAAAATTCGAACCTCACAAACTTTTACCGAGTTTTCATGTACCAAAATGCACATATAGTATACCTAGTATATATCATTTCATTCATCTTCGAGAGGTAACTATAAAGATGGAGGAGGAGTCTACAAAGAAAGACCGTCGTATCACCTGCAGAAATTTCAACCATCCCTTGGTGTGGAGGAATATCATAGGAACTCTATATGATATAATTTTTATAGGATTTTTTCCTTTAGAGCCAATTGGTTCATAGGAATAGATTCATATACTCCACATTTCAAAGGAAATAAACATGATATCATTTTATAGCTTTAGAGCCACTTGGTTCATATGAATGGATTCCTATACTCCCATAATTTCGAAGGAAAATAAACATTAGTGTATATTCAATAGAAAAGTTCCTATGATGTGAACCAAATGACATCCCTTTTCTAATCCCTCCTCATAGGAATTGATATACATGTCATCTCTAGATTCAATAGAGAAGTTCCTATGATGTGAACCAAATGACATCTCTTTTCCAATCCCTACTCATGGGAATTGAGATAAATGCCATCTCTTTGCTTACAACTTCCATGTATACATCTTGTATTCCTCAATAGCTAGTACAACCCACTAGTAGCTTTTTTCCTAGACATGCAACTATGGCACAAGAACACGTCATGCATGCAAGTCATAAATCACATTGTTTTTTCTACTCTATGCATGCAAGCACCACATCATCAATTCGTGCATGTTACTCATAAATTATTTCTTGCATTAAATTTTGCATTGACAACGTATGTGCTGGTCACGTGCACACATATGTAGTTCAAATTCACATTTTTGTTAGAAATGCCACTCTTTTAACTGCAATTCATTTTTTCTCTTTGTACTCCCTCCGTCTAGGTGTGTAAGCCATCTTCCAAAAACCAAATAATCCCAAATCACTTTGGCACGGGACATTAACTCCCTCCTCGTTTCTTGTTTCGTGACATATCAACCAATAAGAGATGTGGGCCGTGCATGCTTTCCCAAAACACAAGCACTTCTCCTTTGTTCTAGAATCTTCCGTATCATAATTGCCCATTTTTTATAAATGAATTACCATTTTTTTTACTTTATGCTTTCCAATGCACAATCCCTTGAATCTTAACCTTTTTATAACACTAATTGATTTTGAATGAGATTAACTATAAGAACTAAACGAACATCGACATCATGCATATATGACACAAAGATTTACATGCTATAGTGTGTATTTATTCATAATTTGGTTTCCATATCTCATGCGTTCAATGCATGTACCTTACTAGTTTTGAGTAGAGTAGCAAATTTCACGCGACCACGGGTATATCGAAATGTAGGGCCCATGCATCATTGCCTTTCGGTCGAACCTACATCCACAATTTTTTGTACGTATATCTCCACTGGTAACTAAACCCAAAATGTTTCCTCATTCCCGTAAAACCAGGCGGCCCACACATATGAAGGCGTCGACTCAAACTCAATCCCTCTCCCATTTACTACGACGTGGGCCCGCACGCTGTAGTACTCCTACAAACCCTACCGCCGCACACATCATCCGTTTTCTTCAAGAGGACGAGGAAGAAGCAGAATTGTAGTGGAGGCTCTTTCAAAAAAAGGATTTGTAGTGGAGGCCCCTACCCTAGGGTGCCCTAGGTAGCTGCCGCACACATCATTGGTTTTCTATTTTCTTTATGCTCTTGCGCCATAGAGTGAAATGATGGTTGCTTCGTCTGTCCAGCTTAATGCGGGAAAGGTGGGGCTTTGTGATTTGACCCCTCATCGCTCATTTACTACTACTGCGGCGCTACGCCCGGGGTGCCTCCAAGTCCAACCGCTGCTCCGAATTGTAATTTGGTGCATCACACGTGGAACAAGATGGTGGATGAGCCACATGTCAGCCAAAGGGGTCCTGTTAAGTGTGTCACCATTTCGTGTGCGGACTGACCCTACTTGAGTTGCTATGCCAACACGACAAGAGCAGCCTACCACTTGGTTTTGCTCCTCAGTGAATCCTGACTATATTGATCTAAAAAGATACGTATTGTACTACCCTCTCCATCTTGGTTTATAGGGCACGCACGTAGTTCTCGGTCATCCATTTGACTAACTAAATATGAGTTACTATGTCACAAAAAGTATATCATTCGATTGTTAAGCAGATGTAGTTTCTAAACATATATATTGTTCATCATATATATAGCCAGTTAAATTCTCATCCTAGAACAACATGCATGCCCTGTAAACCGATACAGAGGAAGTAGTAAAAATGAGGTGATTTTACTAAGCGATGGGCGGGAGAGCATGGCCTGTCATGCGGTCCCACGTGTCATGATGTACCAAGGCGATGCGCGTGTCCCTCTTGAGGCAGAACAATGGCAGAAGCAATACTATGTGGTTTTCTTGAAGGAGATGATGGTGAAGCGAAGTGTGAAATAATGGTTGCTTTGTCTGTCTGGGAAGGTTCGGCATTGTGATTTGACGTCTCATTGCTCATTACTACTACTGGGGCGGTATGACTGGGGTGCGTCCCCCTGCTGTTCTGTTAGTTGGTGCATGACACATCGACCCGGTTGCTATATGTCCCACATGTCGGCGAGAGGAAGTACAAAATTCATGAAAGCGAGCATCGACGAAGGAGTACAAGACACGGCTTGGTTTTTGCTTCTTCACGCGATCCATCGATACAAGCCCGGACTAAAAAAGGCGAGGGCGGGTCTTTTCCCGCATGGCAGGCAGGGGAGTTTGGCATAGTATGTTTGAGGCAACGAGGCAGGAAGGGAAACAAGCAAATAAGGTTGAGCGACTTAGTTTTGGGAAAATCTGATTTTATGGAGTACGCACCCACTATGGAGGTAGTATACTACTTACTACTCCCTCCTTTCCGGTTTATAGGGTTCGTCTAAAAAAATTCGTTTTTCTGTTGTATAAGTCTCAATTCTACTAGTAGTAGTACCATCACATATTGGATTTCGATGTGCGTTAAATCACCCGATGCAAGCATTGTCAAGAGAAAACTCACCAATGCATGTAGAAGTTCATGGAAATTTAGTGGTCATGCATGCATTCATTCTAATTAATTCCTCGATAAACATAACTTCTTGAGAAAACAAGCATACATTACTTGTGCAAACTATGAAATTAATTCCACCACTCACCGTCTGCCTTGGTTGGAGAGATTTTGAAATTGAGCCATAAACTGGAAAGGAGGGAGTAGTAACATAGCCTAGGGTAGCTTGTTGCACCACGGACTCCAAGGAAATTGCTGTAGTAGTACTACTCCTATATACTACTCCAAGAAAATTGAGCCATAAATTGGAAAGGAGGGAGTACTACTAAGGGACATATATTCCAAACAATATGATAATCTCTCTAACCAATGTAGGGACGAGGAGTAAACGGAGGGAGTGGTAAAATTTTCTCCTCGTCCTGCAAGTCACCGTGTGTGTGGGCGAGGGAGCAGGCGTAAGGCTTAGTATTACTACCTCCGTCCTGGTTTATAGGTCACCTTTGTAGTTCGTGCCAAATTTTTACCAAATATTTAGCTAACAAAATGTTAATGCATGTCAACAAAAACTATATCGTTGGATTCGTATTTCAACATAGTTTTCAATGATATAATTTTTGGTAACATGCATGAATGTTTTGTTAGTTCAATCTATAGTCAAAATTTGACACAATATACAATGGGGACCAATAAACCAATATAGAATGAGTAGTGGAGTAGTAAACAAGCTTCACCTCGTCCTGCGAGCCACCACACTCGTGGGCGGGGGAGATGGCGTAGTAAGCAAGCTTCTCCTCGTTTTGCGAGTTGACGGGACACATCAAAAGTAATACATACATAGCATCTTGAGTGTATAGAACCTTGCCTCTAAGGTAGGCCCCACATGGTTTGCCTCTTTTTTAACATAACGCGTCAAGTCGCAGTTTGTTTGTTCACCCGTGGTAGACGATCCTCCATAAAGTGGACAACTAGTACACGTGTCAAATTACCACGTGGGCTGCCTTTTCATACAGAAAAGAGATCCACCGTGTACCCGTGCAGGTGTGGTTGGGAAAGAGACGGGAGTACGTGCGTCGTGCGTGCACCTCTTCTCTTCGTGCACGTCCCCCACCTACGTGGGTGTGTGTGAGAGAGATACAAACCTAGACATAATGCGCCATCCATCCCCATGCCTCCGCCCAGTCTGACCACCAGTCACCACCACGCCCCACTCCTCCTCACCTTATCTCTCATTTTTCTCGAGACTAGCAATGTGCCCGTGCGTTGCAACGGATCCAAAGTAGAATAGTACTTGTTCACAAACTTGAAAGAAAACACTCTTGTTTTGATATACATGTATACCACTAAAAATATATTATGTTTCACTCAAAATATATTTCTCATGTTGTTTTGATGAGGTGAGGGAGGGACGTGGTTGCTTTCAAGATAATAAGGGTTTTTCTTCAAATTGGAGCAGAGAAGTGGGCTATTGTTGCAAAAATACCACAACCTACCTCGCAACTATTAGATGTAGATCTAATGGTCAGAAATGACGGATGGCAGACATAACATCATCACCAACTGAGTCTTTTATAGGAGTAGAGATATCATTTTTTCGATGAAATTCTTGAGATACCATTTTGCCGATAAAATTCTCAAGATATCATTAGTTTTTACACATGGGATTACTCCTGCATGGGTCAATCACAACAAGTGTTTTGTAAAAAAAATGCATCTTGATGTTCCCTGCAATGCATGGGCATCTTGCTAGTCCATTAAAAAACACATGGCAAAATTTCACGGCGAACAAGGGATTTGAATCTGCTGGGAGGGGTTGTTTGGATTTTGCCCAGGGTAGCCAAAATATTGGCGACCCTTTTGTCCACCGGTGCCTTTGCCACCGATGAACGAGGAATGGCTCGGGTGCTCATGCATCCACCAGCGCGCATGTTGGAGACGAGCTCGCATGAGCTGTGCTTTTTTTTGTGCCACACACCGCCCGAGCCGGCCGCAGACCGACAGGCGACCAGCATATTACGCCATCCAACCGTAGCCGCACACATTCTGACAGCAACTCAACCAACCGAACGAAATTCATGCAAACACGGCGATATTTCTCATAAAAATGACATAATTCATATAAAATACTGGATTTTCGTACAAACATGACGTATTTCATTACATTCAAATCAACTAAGCTGTGCTAGTTCTGGACAGCACGGGTATATAATATCTGGCCTAAAAGGTCGCCTGCCGATCCATTTGTGTTCCTCATGTCCGGCAGCACGATCACCGAACTGTCGGGAGCCCCGGAGGTATATGCTTCAGCGCAAAGGACGGCTCACTTCCCCACTGCCGAAGCCGAAGATGATGGCGGAGGGGGCTTCTCCGCTTTCGTGGAGCCCATGCGGGGTGGACGAAGGTCCTCACAAGAAAACAATCCGGCAAAGACACCTGCTGTGTACGCCGGCATCGCCTCTGTGGTGGCCTTCATGGGAACCAAGCGGTAGCGGTCTCTCGTATTCTAGTTCTCCTTGATGATGGCGGCAGACACGGAGGCACTGGCCACCGACTTGTCGCTCTCCGCGCACCCGACTTTTGTCTCTTCTTGCATGGCGTGGCCGGCGGCATGGGAGTTTCGGCCACAGAAATGGGAGACGCGGTCGCAGACACAGGAGGCGCGGTAAGAGGCGGCAGCATGGAGGGAAGCGATGACGCTCGTGCACTGCTCCTTGTCCGAGCTGGCCTGGAGCGGCGAGTTGCTGAACCGCGCACCGACTTGACGCGGCAACTGGCTCCGTCGGGCAAGGGGAGGGAGGTGGATCAGCGAGCTGCATAGCTCGTATTGGGCGGGCTCGGCGGGCCAGCCAGCCGGCTTGGATGCGGGATAACTACTCTTCATAAGCCATTGTAAGAGTGGACAAAATGGTGAAGGAGGAGATAGGGGAGCGGCGGAGGGGTGCGATTCTTGGCCGGCGTTTGGCCTCGTTTAAATAGGAGATTAAATAGACGGCGGGCGGGAGGAGCTCGGCCGGCGTTGCGTTTAATGCCGGCCCGGTCATGAATGGGCGTGTGTCCAGAGTGGGTTTCTCGGCTTCCACACGGGTTTCATGGAGGCGTTTGAATGCGGCAAGGAGGCGTGTTCAGCCAGGCGTGCATCAAGTGGCGCCCTCGACTCTGACGTACGACACCGCACCGTACTTCCACTGACGTGTGGGCTCTTTGGGTACATGGCCTGCATGTCAGTGACCCAACGCAAGCAGCGCACGATAGAGGAACTTTTGGTGGGCCAGGGCGGTAAAAAGCGGGCATTTCATAAACCGATGATTGTTCATTGAGTGTGATGTCATCTATTTCATTTAGATAAGCCTACTATATAATGTAAGAGAATTTTAAAATTTTCATATATATGTTGATATCCCGTTCGATACGTTGTGATTAATAAAGATCATTGCAAACATCAATGTTCTACTTATCACAGACAAGATTTATTAAACCTTGCAAAAAAGATAAGGTTAATTAATACCCGTAACAATCCATGTCCTTAACAACGGGTGCATGCACGTATAGGTTGAGCATGTGTCTTGTGTCGTGTGCGGTGTCACCGGTGTGCATGCAGGCGTCTGAGTGCTGCGTGCGTGCATGTGTACGTTTTAGTGTTGCATCCATGTGTGCGTATGTGTGTGTGTTCGTGAGTGCATGTGTACGTGTCAATGTTGCATGCCTGCATGCGTGCGTGTGTTCGTTCTGTGTACGAGTTAGTGTTGCACGCCTGTATGCGTGTGTGTGTTCGTGCGAGTGTTGCGTGCGTGCATGTGTACGTGCAGGGTTAGGCTACACGTCAGTCGACTGACTTTTTCATCTCTGGTCAGTAGATTTTCCAGCCATTGGATACGAAATCAAGGGCCTGCAGTTTATCTTCAACCTCCACCGCCGGTCCGCCGCCGCCCCGGC